>NW_027105473.1:21005-23389 GCF_000696795.3 Halyomorpha halys | reverse complement strand
AAAACATTTCTTTTAGACTGAAAATTAATCCGGTATCTAAAGTTCCCGGGTTTCGGCACCAGTTAAGTATTGGCGAAAGCACAATGTCAAAAAAGAGAAGAAGGAATAAGATCTAACTCGCTTGAACTGCTGTAAAATACTGGCTTTATTGTATTCTGTACATCTCTTATATACGTTCGATCAGCTGATCCCCTCAGTCAGCTGACATCGAAATAACAGCTGACTCATACCGTAATATATATATATATATTAATTTTTGGTGAAAAAAGATACATTTGTATAGAATCACTTTTAAAATCAATTGATGAAGGTAATGAACTTTTATTAATCCAAACATTTAACACTGTGGTTTTTTAAAAATAATGACTTTCAGTTGTAGCATATCCATGTCAACTGTACTGTTTATGAACACTAAAAACCAACAGGTTGTAGAGATATGGCCTATGGGCAGCCACTACAAACCTACCATTGCGTCTACTCAAACCAAAACCTGCCTTACAATATGGCTTCCTAAACTAAACTTTCCCTCTCCTGACTTTTTGCTGCTGGTAGATTTATCACCCCAACCAGTGTTTTCATGCTTTTGTAAATTACTTTAAATATTTGAACATAACTTATGTGTAACTTTTATGTATTGATTATCCTTATTGACTGTTAGTTGTATCATAATAATAATAATTTGACAAAATTTAATATAACCAGTAATATGATGATTCTATAATATAAATTTTGTCTGGTCTTAATGTAAATAATAGTATTAAGAACATTACTTCCTTTTGGACATTCATTTTACAATACTTAAGAAGTTATAAAATATTTTTCAGATATGGCAGAGATTAAATTATTTATCATCTGAATTTACAGAAGATTTTGGAGGCATTATTGGCCATATCACATCTAATAATGAAGAATGGCAAAAGGTGTATGAAGTTACTTGATATGTTATAAATCACATTCAAGATAAGATAGCAAATGCAGATAAGTTCTTTTTCTTAAGAAATTTTTTATTTTATAAATATTCATCATTTGAAAAAATTTTTTTTCAATTACATTTTCTGTAATTTTGTTCTAATGTAAATATAAATGATTATTGTTTTTAATTTCATATACATGTGGAACTTATGAGATTATTTATCTTTGTTGAAAAATCAAGAAAAAATAACTTATCAGCATTTGTCTTGATGTAAGACCTTATTATTTAAAAATTATTAAGAGAAATTTTTTCACTTGGTAAATTTCATTTTGTCTTTTACAGTGGTTTGTACTTAATTCTGGAAGAATAAATTTTCCATATCCATATAATAAAATGAAACTTTTCAAGAAATTAATGCTTTTGAAATGTTTTGAAATAAGTTGTATTTACAATATCGTTGAGGACTATCTTTCTGAGGTGTTGGGAGAAGAATTTTTAGCAAGACCTTTTATTAAGTAAGTTTTGCTTTTAAGAAACTTAATGATATTTATCTTGAAACTTTATCATCTTATGACTGTTTAGACTTATATTTTATAAAAAGTAAAAAAAACACCTGTAGAAATTTTCTAAACGATGGCTTACAATGTAGTAATTCCAAATTAATTGCCAATTTTTGTCGTAATGACTTGATGTTTTTAAAATACCATTTGTAAACAATTTTTTTATACGTGTAATGTTGAATTCAAATTAATAATATAAATTCAGCTGTACTGTAATTTAGGTTGACAAGAATGCATAAATAAAACTATTTGATCAAATAGGATTAGCAATATAAATCCCATATTCATCCCTTCAAAACAATTAGGTTTTACATTTCAACATTTGTCTTGGTTGAATAAGTGAGTTGAATAAAATATACGGTAATGTGCTTTATGAATTTTTTTTTTTATCTTCTTAAACTGCATCAAATGTTCTTTTATTTAGTGCTATTTATGTTACCTAGTCACTAGCAGATCCAGATGAAAGACACGAACCCTTCCCCCAAATGATGAAAAATGTATGTTTTTATTTGTATTTTGCTCAACCATCTCCCTAGCTGTTTGCTTTAACATCCTTATCTTCTCATTTTCATTTATGAGGTTTTGATTTTCTGGGTGAGTTGAGTTTTTTCGACTCATTTCTTGTGCTTTTATCCTTGAAATTGTTACAGTTTATTTCAGAATACTTAAAATTTCTAACAATAAATAGACGTGGTTTTACGTATATATATATATATATGTGTTGTTACCTCGTTTTTTATTGTTACTGTATTTTACTTAGGTGAGCTCCAAGGGAAATCAACAAACACACTTTAAACAAAAACACCTATTTATTGCAAATACAAGAAAATAAAATCATGATAAAAATAAACATGCTTCATGCATAAGCAAAGTAACCTAACCTAAGAAACAAATATGAACAAATATATTAA
>NW_027105473.1:17551-20030 GCF_000696795.3 Halyomorpha halys | reverse complement strand
TACAATAAAGAAAGCAAAAGATAGACACTCCTCATAATCGCTTATTACAAACTAAAAGTAAAGCAAAACAAAAATAAATCATAAATTTATACAATTGAAAAAAATGCAACGTAATTTATTCAGTACATCGCCATAATCAAAGATAAATTAAGAAAAGAGAACACAATAGATAAGTTGAGATGAGGTCACTCTGGATTACTCTTGTGCAGGTGTTTCGGTTAGTTGGACTTTAAGTTGTTCAATATAAACGGTCCTGCGCTTTTTGGGTTCTCTAATGCTCTCAATAGTTACAACATTATGTTCTCTTATTATTATCACTCTGAATGGTCCCTCGTATCGCTGTATCTCCTTACCCCTGTTTGATCCCAACTTTCTATATACAATTGTCCCAATTTTTATCATTCCCTTCCTATCTGTGAGGTTTAAATTCTCCCGAGCTACTCTCCTGGTTTTTTCCCTCTCCAATTTTCCCCGGACTTTTTCCCATAGCTTTTTCCTAGTGACATGATTGTTGCTTATCTCATCACCGTCCCCGCCGTGCCCTTGTAGTCCCGCCGGATTCCACAAAGCCCGAAAAGGATCTCAAACGGCGAAAACCCCGTAACGGTGTACACCGAAAGATTTTATGCCGCAATTGCCTTTGGCATTGCAACGTCCGGTTCCAGCCCTTGGTCTGCCTGGTACAATCGAAGGTGATCGCTCAGCGTTCCGTGAAGCCACTCTACGACTCCTCTACTTTTGGGGTGTCCTGGTGTGTTGAGGTGCCATATAACATCTAGGTCCTTCATTTCCTTTCGTATCAAAGAGTTGTCAAATTCTCTTCCACCATCCGATGAGATGCGTTCGGGAACTCCGTAGAACTGAAACCACAAGCGGAGAGCTGCCAATACTGCTTCCGAAGACCTATCTTGCACCTGGTGCGCCATTGCGGCCTTACTGAAGAGGTCAATCATGGTCACCCATTTGTACCCCTTCCATGTAAATGTGTCAATTTGTAAATCTTTAAGTAGTGCCTCTGTGGTAGTTGTCTTCTCCTGTCTTCCTTTAGGCGGATGTGTGTCGCACTTAGTGCGTAGACAAACCTCGCAGCTTCCTACAACCTCTTATATAGTCTTCCTCATTCCCCACCAAAAGTATCTTCTTTTTAACGCTTGCATAGTCTCATGGATTCCCCGATGATTTGTCTTTCCCTGATGATACGCTAAGGTGACTTCTCTTTGTTGTTCTTCTTCCAGAACGGTTTCCACCATCAATTTACAACGGATGTATGTCCTGTCCATTCCAATCTGTTCATCACGCCATAGCCGCTTGATCTTCTCCCAAACGGTTTCGTTGCCAACATACAGGTGATATTTTTTTCCAGGCATCGAAGAATTCTTCAAAATTCTACAGTCATTCTTCACTCCTGGTTCCGACCAGATCGTCGTTATTTTACTTCTCCCGTACTCACTATGTTTAGTTTTGGTCACTCCGATGGTTTTTGTCTTCCAAATAATTTGTCTCTTCTTGTCATGGATTATTTCCTCCATTTCCTCAATATCCCCTGGTCTTTCTTCAGCCACACTCTTGTTATTCGAAGATTCTTCCCTACCATCTTCTTCCGGTTCATCCTGGTCTTCATCTCTGGGCGTCCATTCCCTCATGACACCGGACGGTTCCCCATTTTCTTGTTCCACGGCGTTCGTAGTTATGGCTCGAGACATCGGCCAACACATTTTCTTTGCCCGGTTTATATATAACCTCCATGTTATATAGTGCTAGAAGCTCCTTCCAGCGAGTTAGTTTTCCCACCCACCATGGAGTGGTCTATGGTCAGTATGTATCTTGAACTTTCTGTCGAACACATATGGTCTAAAGTGATCGACGGCCCACACTATCCCCAAGAGTTCTCGCTCTATCGCGCTGTTTCTACTTTCCGTCCCCGTAAGGCGCCTGCTGGCATACGCCACTGGGCGCTCTTCCCCATCACCCTCCTGTGACAGCACCGCTCCTATCGCATACTCACTCGCATCTGTGGTAATCGTGAATTGCCGATTAAAATCTGGAAAAGCTAGTACCGGCTCTTGCTGCAACCTCTCCATGCACCGCCTGATATTGTCCTCCATCATCGGGGTGACGATCATCTTCCTACGTTTCTTGAGTAGGTTGTTGAGTGGAACGAGATACTCCGTCATTTCTGGAACAAATCTCCTGTAATAATTTAGAGTCCCCAACAACCTACGAATTCCTTTTATGTCACTAGGTATTGCCATTTTCTGGATTGCTGAAACTTTATCCGGGTCTGGTTTAACTCCCTCTTTAGATATTGTGTGACCCAGAAATTTTTTTTGTTCCTGCTCCAGCGCCAACTTTTCCCCCGACAATTTGAGCCCAAAATGTCTTCTTCTCTGGAACACGCTTTTCAAGTGTCGCACGTGTTCAATCTCGTTCTTACTAAATACAAGGAGGTCATCCATGTAAACCTGACAAACGGATTCGT
>NW_027105473.1:13596-15491 GCF_000696795.3 Halyomorpha halys | reverse complement strand
TTGGTTGACTGCAGCTTGAGTTTGGTTGACTGCAGCTTGAGGTTGGTTGTTTTGGTTCATATTCTCTAGTTTCAGAACCCCCGCCGGCCCAATGCCCCCGCACTAGGTGCTTTGAGTGCGGCAATGAAGGCCACATAGCACGACAGTGCCCTTATATGTACAAAAGGGCAGAGAAGGGACCAGGGGAACCGATGGAAATAAATTTCCAGCGGATACGGCGGAAAAGACGGGAGGACTATAGACCTAGTAAGTCCTCTAGTGAAACCTCAGAAGCCTCAGGAACAGAGGGGAAAATAACAGGAGGACGGAGCAATAAACCGCCAAGCAGTAGATGGCGTCGAGTAAGTGAGGGAAGGAGATTAAGGCAAGAGATTTGAGGTGGGTGCCAGGAGAGGGGCGACCGCACATTAGAGGTTTTCAATATTGAAGGAGAGATCAGCGGTCTGCCTTTCATCAAGGTGAGCGGCGTGAGATGCCTCGTGGACACGGGGAGCTCCCACACCATCCTGTGCCGGGAGGCGCTGAGGAAGCTGAGTGGTGGTGAGGGGAAACTCCAGATGGATGTTCAGGTATGTCATTGTCAATTAATCACCCTGGGTGGGCCCTGTAGAGTAGAATGGGAGGCGGACATTGATTTACGGGAAAAGGGGATCGAAGAAGGGGTAATGAGGGTTCATATCGTGGAGAAAATGCCCCGTGAATATCAGGCTATTATAGGTTGCAATCTATTGGGAAAGGCAAGTGTAAAAGGCAGGAATAAAAAGGTCCTGTGGACGATTCGGTTGGAGAAGAGGAGAAATTGGTGTTGCGAGCTTCGAATGGGAGAAGCCAAACGGATAGGTGCGATCCAAGGGGGGGGGGAGGAATTGGAGACATGAAATAAAGGACAAATATGCAGATATTTTTTTCAAGGAGGGAGAGTTACTGGGAGCGACTGGACAAACAATCCACCAAATCCCCCTGAAACAAGATAAAATTACTTACGTAAAAGAGAGGTATCCACATGCGCTTAGACAGCATATTCGGGAAGAGTTAGATAATCTGAAAAAACAGGGTATCATCGTAGATAGTACCTCACCATAAAACAGCCCCCTATGGGCAGTGCGGAAGAAGGGCACGCCGGGAGACAAGAGAGAAAAATATAGGGTAGTAATTGATTACCGGGGCCTTAATAAGAACACGGTAGACGAGAGATACCCGATACCGTGACTAGAAGATATCTTAGATAGACTGGGTGGGGCAACGATCTTTAGTACTTTAGATCTGAAGGCCGGGTACCACCAAATCAAGATGCACCCGGAGGATCAGCACAAGACAGCTTTTACGTTCGAAAGGGGCATTACGAATTTACGAGGATGCCCTTCGGACTGAAGAATGCCCCAATTACGTTCCAACGATTGATGGACGAATTCTTACGGGGAATCGACGAGTCCATGTGCCAGGTATACATGGACGACTTGCTCGTTTTTAGCAAAACGGAGGAACAACATGTGTCCCACTTGCGCAACGTGTTCGAACAGGTCCGGAAATTTGGGTTAAAGTTATCGAGCGAAAAATCAATATTGGGGAGAAACCAGATACATTTTTTAGGACATACAATATCGGAACAGGGAGTCAGGCCAGACGCAAATAAGGTAGAAGCGATCAGGAAAATGGCGATTCCATCGGATGTTAAGGGAATCAGGAGATTATTGGGCGCTCTAAATTACTATAGACGATTCGTACCGGCGATGGCCAGTACGGAAAATAGGGTGCAGGTGACGCCCGATATGGTGGAAAATATTGGAAAATGCATGGAGGCGCTTCAGAAGGAACCGGTGTTGTCATTCCCGGAGTTTGAATGTAGATTTACCATCACCACGGACGCAAGTGAGTACGCGTTGGGGGCGGTACTG
>NW_027105473.1:11664-12448 GCF_000696795.3 Halyomorpha halys | reverse complement strand
GAAAGGATATCGTCTGATGCGGGACGGGAGTTCGATAACGCCAACGTCAGAGAAGAAATGAAGGCTTTGGAGGTAAGGTGGCATCTAAACACCCCAGGACACCCTAAGAGCGGGGGGGGGGTATAGAGAGACTCCACGGTACGTTAAGCGATCACTTGCGGGTGTACCAGATAGATACGGACCTGGAACCAGACGAGGCTATGATAAGAGCTATAGTAGCCTATAACCACTCCGTGCATACGGTAACGGGATTCACTCCATTCGAAATTCTGTTCGGACTTAGAGGGCGGCAACGCGATTATAGAAACACGGTGATCGACGGAGAGGAGATCGTCGGTAACGGGATGGCACTGAGAAAATCTTGGGACAAGGTGAGAGAGAGAATCGAAAAGGAAAAAGCCAAACGCGTGCGCGACATAACGAGGGTGTACGTGACATTGTGGGGAAAATTGGTATAGGGACAGTGGTTTACCGTAGAGTGAGCTCTAACAGGGGTAAGGAACCGCAAAGGTATGAGGGGCCATTCAGGGTGATTATAATTAGAGAGCACAATATAGTAACAATAGAGAGTATTAAAGAACCAAAAAAATGAAGGACAGTCCACATATAACAACTCAAGTTCCCCATAATGAATAATCAATAGGATCTGGAGTTTTCTCATCTATGTAAAAGTTTTTTTTGCATAGAAGAGTTTATCGTTAGTGTTTCTAAGTTTTATGGTGAGAAGAACGGAGTGACAAGTTTTATTAGTTTTTAAATAGTTCAAGTGTTAATTTTAGTTGAT
>NW_027105473.1:2389-11614 GCF_000696795.3 Halyomorpha halys | reverse complement strand
CTTATTACAAACTAAAAGTAAAGCAAAATAAAATAAAATCATGAATTTATAAAATTAAAAAAAAGCAACGTAATTTATTCAGTACATACACATAATCAAAGATAAATTAAACAAAAATTAAATCACCACTTAAGAAAACATAACACAACAGTTAAGTTGAGATGAGGACACTCCGGGTTACTCTTGTCCAGGTGTTTCGGTTATTGGGACTTTAAGTACTGCACTTTTTGGGTTCTCAATACTCTCAATAGTTACAACATTATGTTTTCTTATTATTATCACCCTAAATGGTCCCTCGTATCGCTGTATCTCCTTACCCCTGTTTGATCCCAACTTTCTATATACAATTGTCCCAATTTTTATCATTCCCACCCTATCTCTGAGGTTTAAATTCTTCCGAGCTACTCTACTGGTTTTTTCCCTCTCCAATTTTCCACGGACTTTTTCCCATTGCATTTTCCTAGTGACATCATTGTTGTTTATCACGTCACCGTCCGCGGCCGTGGACCTTTGGCACGTCTGGTTCCAGCCCTTGGTCTGCCTGGTGCAATCGAACGTGATCGCTCAGCGTACCGTGAAGCCGCTCTACGCCTCCTCCTCTACTTTTGGGTTGTCCTGGTGTGTAGAAGTGCCATATCACATCCAGGTCCTTCATTTCCTTTCGTATCAAAGAATTGTCAACTTCTCTTCCACCATCCGATGAGAAAGGTTAGAGAACACCGTAGAACTGAAACCACAAGCGGAGAGCTGCCAATACTTCCGAAGACCTATCTTGCACCTGGTGCGCCATTGCCGCCTCACTGAAGAGGTCAATCATGGTCACCCATGTAATCATGTAAATGTGTCGATTTGTAAGTCTTTGAGTGGTGCATCTGTGGTAGGTGCATTCTCCTGTCTTCCTTTAGGCGGATGTGTGTCGCACTTAGTGCGTAGCAAAACCTCGCAGCTTCCTACAACCTCTGATATAATCTTCCTCATTCCCCACCAAAAGTATCTTCTCTTTAACGCTTACATAGTCTCATAGATTCCCCGGTGATTTGTCTTTCCCGGATAATACGCTAAGGTGACTTCTCGTTGTTGTTCTTCTTCCAGAAGGGTTTCCACCATCAGTTTACAACGGATGAATGTCCTGTCCTTCCAATCTGTTCATCACGCCATAGCCGCTTGATCTTCTCCCAAACGGTTTCGTTGCCAACATACAAGTGATGCTTTTCTCCAGGCTTCAAAGCATTCTTCAAAATTCTACAGATCTGGTAATTCTTCACGCCTGGTTGCGCCCAGATCGTCGTTATTTTACTTCTCCCGTACTCATATTGTTTAATTTTGGTCATTCCGGTGGTTTTCGTCTTCCTAATAATTTGTCTCTTCTTGTCAATAATTATTTCCTCTATGTCCCCTAGTCTTTTTTTAGCCAACTCTCGTTATTCGAAGATTCTTCCCTGCTATCTTTTTCCGCTTCATCCTGGTCTTCCTCTCTAGGCGTCCATTCCCACAAAAACTGTCTCATGATACCAGACGGTTCCTCATTTTCTTCTTCCACGGCGTTCGTGGTTATGGGTCAAGACAACCGATCGGCCACCACATTTTCTTTGCCTAGTTTATATATAACCTCCATGTGATATAGCGCTAGAAGCTCCTTCCAGCGAATTATCCTGGCTTCAATTTTCCCACCCACTGGAGTGGTCTGTGGTGTATTTTGAACCTTCTGCTGAACACATATGGTCAACAGTGATAGACGGCCCATACTGTTTTCAAGAGTTTCACTCCACTGCGCTGTATCTATCTGTATCTGTTTCCGTCATCAGATGGTGCATGGAGAGGTTGCAGCAAGAGCCGGTACTAGCTTTTCCAGATTTTAATCGGCAATTCGCGACTACCACAGATGCCAGTGAGTATGCGCTAGGAGCGGTGCTGTCTCAGGTGGGCGATGGGGGTGAGCGTCCAGTGGCGTATGCCAGAAGGCGCCTTACGGAGACGGAAAGTAGATACAACGCAATGGAGCGAGAACTCATGGAAATCGTATGGGCTGTATATCACTTTAGACCATATGTGTTCATCAGAAGGTTCAAGATACATACTGACCACAGACCACTCCAGTGGGTGGGAAAACTGAAGGAATCGTCAGCCAGGATAACTCTATCTAGGTGCTTCTAGCGCTATATATCATGGAGGTTATATATAAACCGGGCGAAGAATATGTGGTGGCCGATTGGTTGTCTCGAGCCATTATCACGAACGCCATGGAACAAGAAAATGGGGAACCGTCCGGTGTCATGAGGGAATGGACGCCCAGAGATGAAGACCAGGATGAAGCGGAAGAAGATGGTAGGGAAGAATCTTCGAATAACGAGAGTTTAGTTGAAGAATGACTAAGGGATATAGAGGAAATGGAGGAAATAATTAATGACAAGAAGAGACAAATTATTTGGAAGACGAAAACCACCGGAATGACCAAAATTAAACATACTGAGTACGGGAGAAATAAAATAACAATCTGGTCGCAACCAGGCGTGAAGAATGACCAGATCTGTAGAATTTTGAAGTATGCTTCGAAGCTGTTACATCTTATTCTTCTCTTTTTTTTTTGACATTTGGCTTTCGCAGAAACCTAACTTATATATATATATATATATATAGTTGTAGGTAGAATTTCGGGCCAATTGATTAAATATTGAGTGGGATACAGCTGTTCAAACCTCAGAAAGGCCATATGTGGGCAAAACAAAAGTATTAGAGCTTTGTAATTTAAGGCCCCTGTCTCGTAAAAAATAGAAATAAGCAAAAGATATGCTGTTTTCTCATATGGCTGTTGGAACGTATTGAGAAGAAAATAATGTTCTGTAAATTATTGCAGCTTGCTATTACTGACATTTAAGTATGTGTATATAAAGATATATAGGCCAAAAACTTACAATAAAAGCATCGACTCCACCATAAGCGCCATCATCGCGCTTGTTTGGTCTGTTGTTTCTGTTAGTTCTTTTTTTATTGAACTGTTTCTGAAAAAAAAGTAATAATGTATGTGTGTTTAGAATGTGATGAGTGACCTCATAAATTTATTAATATGAAATTAATACGTTCTATATTTTTTTTTTTTTGGAACGTGTTGAAATTTCATAATTTATATTTGCTTTTGTAAAAAATAAAAATAACTGTGCAGGCCATATTTGACGTACTGGTTTTACCATGACGTGATAATGGTTTCGGAGAACACCCAAAATTCTTTCTAAATTTCGTTCTTAATTGATTTTTTTAAATTATATATATTAATATAGCTGTAGGCAGAATTTCAGGCCAATTGATTAGATATTGAGTGGGATACAGCTGTTCAAACCTCAGAAAGGCCGTATTTGGGCCAACTACCATATTGCCCCTGTTATAAAACAAAAGTATTAGCGCTCCTACTTTGTAATTTCAGGCCCCTGGTATCTCGTAAAAATAGAAATATGAAAAAGATACGCTGTTTTCTCATTTGGCTGTAGGAACCTATTGAGAAGAAAATGATGTTCTGTAAATTATTGGAGCTTGCTATTACTGACATTTAAGTATGTGTATATACAGATATATAGGCCAAAAACTTACAATAAAAGCATCGACTTCGCCATAAGCGCCATCATCGCGCTTGTTTGGTCTGTTGTTTCTGTTAGTTCTTTTTTTATAGAATCGATTCTGAAAAAAAAGTAATGATGTAAGTGTGTTTAGAATGTGATGAGTGACCTCATAAATTTATTAATATGAAATTAATACGTTCTGTATTTTTATTTATTAGTTTTATTTTTGGATCGTGTTGTAATTTAATTTTTATATTTGTTTTGGTAAAAAACAAAAATAACTGTGTAGGCCATATTTGACGTACTGGTTTTACCATGACATGATAATGGTTTCAGAGAACACCCAAAATTCTTTCTAAATTTCTTTCTTAATTGATTTTTTTAAAATTATATATATTAATATAGCTGTAGGCAGAATTTCATTTCATATTGATTAGATATAAGCTGCTCTAACCTCAAATAATTTTTTATTGGATCGTCTCTGGAAAAAAAATTAACTAAACTTTAAGTAATTTTAGGATTTGTATATTTTATTTCTTCCTTAAATTTTCTGATGGCTGTTTCACGGTACGAATTACATTTTTTTTAAATTTATTTATTTAATGTGATTTACAACTGTACAAATGATAGATACAATAAGTAAATATGTTGTATGTTTCATTTGCACTTGAAGATCGTGGGAAGGAACCATTAGATTGGATGCGGGAGGGATTTGATGGTTTGGTAGAGCCCCAGAGCTCAATTCCATATGTCCAAATTGGTCTGATTATCGCAGTGTACAATAATTTTTTGTAGTGAATGGGAAGTTTCGAGCGTTTGTCAAATAGGTGTTGTAGCAATCGAAATCTTCGAGCAGTTGCTTGTCGTTTCAGTCTTGTATGTGGATTCCAACTAAGTCTCTTATCAAGAAGGAGTCCTAAGTATCGAATCTGTTCAACGAGCGTTAGTGGAGTATTTAGAAAGGATACTGTAGGACAGGAGGGTAGAGGGTTACGACGGAGAGTAAAGGTGATCTGGTGGGATTTATTTTGATTCTCCAGTTTTGACACCATTCTTCAATAGATGTTTTGTATGTCTGTAGTATTTGTGATGCATTAGTAGGGTCGTTGTCTACAGACAGTATACATGTATCATCAGCGTTGTTAGGACTGTGTTAGGGTGGGTTGGGATGTCAGCTGTATAAACCGTATATAGAAAGGGAACTAAGATGCTACGTTGAGGAACACCAGCGGACTAAGGAAAGAGAGATGAGTAGGCTAGGTTATGATTTACTTTAAAGGTTCTATCAGAGAGGTAGGAGCGGATTAAAAGGAAATATGTAAGGGGTAGGAATTGACGAAGTTTATAGAGTAGAACGATAGAAGTTTATAGAACAAAAGCTTGTTCAACATCGAGGAAGACTCCGGTGCGGTACATTCCGCGCTCCAATGTGGAAGATATGACATCAACCACTCGACGACATTGTTGTATGGTAGAATGGGGTGTTCTAAATCCAAACTGGTGGTCAGGAATAAAATAATATGAGTCAAGAATTGGATAGAGGCGTTTAAATAAGAGTTTGTTTAGGATTTTGCCCATAATGAAATAGGACGGTTGGAAGATGGATATTCAAGTGGCTTTGAGGGTTTAGGAAACGTTTTTCCAAGGGTCAGGGAAATAGGTGGATCGAAGGGTAGCATTATATATATATATATAGGTAAGGAATAGGATGACTTTACTAGGATTAGGATTGGGGGTACGCCGCCTTAGATGGAACATGGCATGTGAAGACAATATCGGACAAGTCATGGTGGAACCGAGTTTCAGATTGGGTTCCACCGGTAAGGCGAGAACGTGAAAGGCCCTGATGGAGGTAGAAGGAGAGAGTCCTAGAGGACATCACAGGAAAGAGTTTGCTTTGATTCAAGCTCAATGCAGACTAGTTGAGAAAACAGTGGATGTTGTGGAGGGCAAAGGGAGAATGGGGTTCCTAGCTACAATCCTCAAGGTATAGTTGGCCAAAGAGACAGGGAGAAAGGAAGGTCGAAATTTTTGTTGAATGCAATAAAGAAATGATCGATTTGATCATCGAATGGATTTTGAAGAACCAGGGTTGACTAGGATTACGTATAATTGGCCTAGAACGTTCTATGCTCTAGAAATCCGATCTTCATTGACAGCCGGTGAGAACCAGATGGTCTTGATACAACAGCTGCCATATTTCCCATTCTGTGTTATCATTCACACTGAGGTCTTGGTTTTCCAGATGATCTGGCGGTTACCAATCTCGTCTAACTCTTCCATTTCCGGGGGTCAACTTTCAGTTGATTCTTCGTCTTCGGCTGTGACAACCCTTCTCTCGGTGTCCGGCATTTCATGTCCATCATCGTCTGGGACCTACTCTCTTAGGAACTGTCTCCTGCTTCCCGGTGGTTTACCTTGCTCATCCTCATTTGCATTAATCATTACTGCCCCACGTCATCCTTCCCGGGCTTGTACACAATGTCCATATTGTACTGGCTGAGGATCTCTTTCCGTCTGGTGATCCGTGCGGATGTCTCCTTCAGTTTACTAGTGGGTTGGTAATGAACGTTAAGCGTTCTTAAGGTGGTCTCTGAGATGCATCTTAATTTGATGGCACTCGGCCTTTGAGTCAAGCGAAAATTTTTGCTGACAGTTTTTGCTCCTCCCAATGTATCCAAAATGTCTTTGAAACTCGGGATCGGGTAGTTCTCATCAACTGTTGATCTCATTCAGTCTGCGGTAGTCGATGACTATGCCGTACTAATCCGTGCCATCCTGTTGTACTCTTCTTCCGTTCCGCCCCCAAAGGACTATTATATGGTGAGGTGTTGTCAATGATTATCTTCTGTCTTTTCAGGCTCTCTATTTCTTCTCTGATGTGTTATTGAAGCACTCGAGGACCTTTCCTTTACATAAGTAACCCTATCTTGCTTCAATGTAATCTCATGAACTGTTTTCCCAGTAGCACCCAGTCTGTCTCTCTCCTTAAAAAAAAATCGTCGATTCAATATTTAAATATTCTTCCCAAATTCCGGCTTCCCAACTCTTCCCTTAGATCACACCGACATTCTCTTTCCGGCCCTCAGGAGTCTCTGGCAAATATATTTCTTTCCTCCAATTTCTATATCCCATTGTCCCATTTTGTTATTTATAAGGGTCCCTATTTTATCCAGTAGGTCGCTCCCTATAATTACTTGATAGTCTCGAAGCATCATTCCCATTACTTGGACCGTCACTTGTTTCCTTGAGCCCCCTGTACCAATTGACACTTACACACCTTAACCTGAGGTGTCCTCACAACGATTTGGGCAATTTGCCACTAAATGCCCCCTCTTTCCGCAACCATGACACTTTCGATCCTCCACCATCCACTGCTTCTGGGTTTTCCTTGGCTCCTTCCATTTTATTGGAGACTAGCTCTCTCTCTCTCTTCTACCCTCTCTGTGATCTCTTTTCCAAGGATTGGACATATTTCTTGGCCGTTGATATTCTATCCGTTGTCCACCCCGGATCTTCTATTCCGTTCGGGCCTCAACCTCTCTAGCACTTGTATCCAGATCATGAGCACATTCCACAAATGAGCGCTCTCTTCTTCTCTCTTTCTTCCCCAGCTGTTTTGCCAATTGAACCTTTAGTACCATGGACAGGAATTGCATCCGACCCTATACCTGGATTGTTTCCATCATCTCGCTGAGTTTATATGAAATTCTGTTATTGCGTCCCAGGAGTTTCGCGACATAATGCCCACTAGATTGTTCGGTTGCTTTGTCTTCCGGATTGTCGAGGTTATCTAGCTTAAGGCGGCTCTCCAGCCTGATAACCATATTACAGAAGGCCCTCGACAAGGCGTATTCAGTAAGTTAGGAGCGGCCTTGCCAGATGATGAGCCCTGGACACTGACGCAGGTAGGTAGAAGAGATATAGGTTCGAGAGAGTCTGAAGTAGAGAAACAGTTCTAGTTGCCGAGATGAAGCGTAACCAGAACTGTTAAGAGAGGAGCCAGCTTACTAGTTGCCGAGATAAAGCGGGCGGACTAGTAAGGTGATAAGGATAGGTAGCAGCTCTAGTTACCGAGAGCGGACGGACAAGACCTTTGGAGATATGGAATCATTTATACTGGTTGCCGAGATAAATCGGACGGACAAATATAGCCCTTGAGGACCAGGTTACAATCTTAGTTGCCGAGATGAAGCGGACAGATTATGTCTTCCTCTAGGGTCCATCGTCCTCCTTCGAACGCCTTCTTTTATCTTTCCTAGATAATTCTCCAAGGGGGCGCTTCTGTTTGAGAATGCTCTTCTTCACTTTGCAGATAACCGCTGGTTTTAATGCCTCTGGATCTTTGCAATCGAGTATTTTATCGATAGACATTGTTTCAATTCGCCATATTAGTCGGTCACCCCCTTTTATGAAGTGGCTCAGTTAACCTATTTCCCAGGTAAACCGTTCCAGGTTAGAAACAGGTCAGTCTATCTCATTTCTTGGGCGGTTGCTATATGTACTTTTATCCACTCAAGTGTTGTGGCGTGGACCGATAGAGAAACTTCCGGCTGAGCGGCAAGCTGCGGGGGCGGAAGAGACACTTCCATGGGAGGTGGTTTCTGGATCCCGTTTTGGTTTAAAACTTCCAAATTCAAGACGGCTTGTCTGAGGATACAGTTGGCAGACATTATTTTTAAAATAATTAGAGAAGAAAGAAAATTGGAATCCTAGCAAACAACGATAAAAAACAACAAAACAAATATTGCTCCAGTATATAAGTTATCTTTTACTCAAGTTAAACTAAAAATAATAGGAGTGAGAGGATTGCGAAATGAAACGCTTGAAGTGCTGTCAAAGACTGATCAATTTGCGGAGCCTGTCCGTCTTATATATACAATCGGTCAGCTGTTCTCGATCAGCTGATATGGACCTCCCAGCTGACAGTCCGTAACTCCCCCCACCAGTTTACGAACAATCCTCGTAAACTCCAATATATACAAAAATACAATTACAATACAATAAATAAGGGGTCTGCAGTATTGAAGGGGAAACTGAAATGAAATTGAGTAACTGGGGTGCTAAGGGAGAGAAAGTAACAGTCCATGTAATAGGAAAAATGCCCAGAGACTGCCGGATAATCATTAGTTGTGATCTTTTGGAAAAGGTGGGAGCAAAGATAAAAAATAGTGGGGGTCATTGGGATATTAGAACTGGAGGGAAGAGGTACAGCTGTCAGAAACTCGTGGATGACGTTAAGCGAGAGTTGGAGTGATTAACAAGAGGGAGAATTGGAAAGAGGCCGTATTAAACAAATATGATGATATTTTTTACAAAGAAGGGAAATACTAGGAGCTACAGGAAGAACGGTGCACGAAATCACATTGAAGCAGGATAGGGTGACGTACGCAAAGGAGAGACGATACCCCCAGGCACTTCGAAAACATTTTAGGGAAGAAATAGAAAGTTTAAGGAAGCAAGGGATAATTGTGGATAGCACTTCGCCCTATAACAGTCCATTGTGGGCAGTACGCAAGAAGAGTACTCCGGGTGAAAATAGGAAAAAGTACCGGGTAGTAATCGATTATCGTAAACTCAATGAGAATACCGTCGATGAAAAACATCCTATCCCGAGATTTGAAGATATTCTCGATAGATTAGGCGGTGCGAAGATTTTTAGCACATTGGATCT
>NW_027105473.1:0-432 GCF_000696795.3 Halyomorpha halys | reverse complement strand
TTATTGAGGTAACCACCTACGAGGGAGTAAACCTCGGAGCTACTTAAGATGGAGTATGAAAAATACGGCAGCAGCAATATTGTTACTATATGGTCCCAGCCCAGTCTTAGGGAGAACTAACTCTGCAGAGCACAAAAGGATGCATCGAAGGACGGAATCCCCATCATCTATACGTTAGAAATCCAGTGCTGTGGGACAAAATTCGGCGTCTTTGGCGGACGGAACAGATTGGGGTTGACCGGTTTTTTATACGCTGTATGATGATGGCAGAAACTATCCCACCCCATAGGTGACCCTAGCATATCACATGGGGAAGACCAATCATAGAGGGCTGAACGAAACACTACAGGCGTTGCGCCGTACATACTTCTGGTGGAATATGAAGCACAAAATTCAAGAAACCATCGGTAGTTGTGATGTATGCCTGACTGG
>NW_027105472.1:2334-3361 GCF_000696795.3 Halyomorpha halys | reverse complement strand
ATATAAACCTAACATATACAGTAGACTGTATATGAAGCTTTTCAGGTGTTATGAGACAGTTTAGGATTGGCTAAGCCTCCGAAGCCCGAGTGTTATAATCCGAGCTTGTCAGTTCTTCCTTTACTTTCCTCCTCTGTCAATCCACTCAGTTCCAGGTGAGCTACTTCTCCTCATCAGTTGCTATTTGTTTCGTGTTCCACTCTTGCTAACTCATTAGTGGAGTGGGAAAGTTTTACGATTTAGCGATTTGTACATGAGTGCTTTCAGCGACTACCCCTACCTGCTTCCTTCGCTCCTGGAGTTTTTGGAAAATGTTTACATAGAAATAGAAATTTCAATGAAATATCTTAATATGAAGAAATTTTGATAATTAGAAATATTAAATTTGTAGTTATTTATAAAATGAACAATGTAATAAAAACATGAACTGAAACTATAATCATGTATTGGTTTTATTTGTTTTTTTTAAACTATGTTTCTTCCGATTCAAAGTTTTCTATTATATTTATTTTTTTTTCATAAATATAAAATGTACAATAATTACTATATTGCTTTGGAATACACCCTTATACAATTCATAGTTCTTCCTGCTTGTTAATAAAAATGCTTATTTTATATTTTGGTTAAAACAAATTTAAGGGGGAAACATCGATGATGTTAGAAGATGGTGTAGGCGGTAGGATTTCCTTCTGATTGTTTTGGTATAGATGGTTACAAAACTTTAGACGTCGATCCAGTTTTATACCCAAATAGATTATGGCATTGGATGGGGACATTGCAGAGTTTGCCACTTGGAGCGTTTTCTCTCGTTTTTCCTTGATGTGCAAACACTACGTAGTCCGTTTTCGCTGAGTTTACAGAGATATTGAATGATCTCTTCACAGACTTTTCCGGCTTGTTTTAGTGCATACTTTGGGCTAATGCTGCTACACCTTTTGGCCACCACACGTCAGTGAAACGGTGCTAGGGTGCTTCTCTTGAATTCACTACATGTGAGCTAGGGAGCCAGTTTGCTCATAAGGAATCA
>NW_027105472.1:0-684 GCF_000696795.3 Halyomorpha halys | reverse complement strand
TTACAATTAATATATAAATAATAAGATTGTGGGTTTTCGTCATTAGATGGTAGAGCCTATGCGACTTCTTGTGGGCCAGCTTGAGTCTCCCTTTGGCATGACTGGAGAGGGTAAGGTAGAGGATGTTGTTGGAGATATTCCGACCCTCGCCATCCACGACGAACCGTGTGGCATCCGTCTTAGCTGGATTAACTCTGATGCCATCCTTCTTGAGAGCAGCTACGATGGTGGTAGAGGCGGCTTGTGCGTGGCGGAGTGGCAGTTCAGCTCTCATGCTGCAGGGGTAAACTCCTATATCGTCTGCATAGGCTGCTACCATTGCATGCTGATGTTTGATGGCGACCACTGGCGCTGACAAATAATAGTCTTCAATAATCTTATTGAAGACAAATAATAGAGGTCCGAACACAGACCCTTGAGGCACTCCGCAGGTGGTGGGGGATGGGGGCGACAAATCTCCACCAACCCTGACCACGAAAGATCTATCGCTGAGGTAGTTCTCGACCAATAGGCACAGGGCGGCCGGAAACCCGGAAACTCCTTCACCCGGCGAAGTAGTAGCGGGTGGGATACGCTCTCAAAGGCCTGACTACAGTCCAACGAGATGAAGGCAGTTGCATAGTTGTTCTTCATGCGCTCGATGGTGTGAGCCTGCAACTTCACCAAGTGATGGTCACACGAGAC
>NW_027105471.1:0-4105 GCF_000696795.3 Halyomorpha halys | reverse complement strand
AGAGAGAGAGAGAGAGAGAGAGAGAGAGAGAGAGAGAGAGAAGGAATGACTATCAATCCAACTAAATCTAAGTCCATGCTGTTGTCTAACAGTGGCTTTAGGGAACAAGGAACTGTAAATTCTAAAGGCTTGAATCTGGAACTGGTTGATGTGTACCAATATCTTGGAGTCAAAATAACTAATGATGAGAGATTGGATTCCGAGATTAACCAGTGCATAGGGAAAGCAACAAATGTGTACCACCAACTTGCTGACCGATGCAGCTGAAAGTTGGCTGAAGATTAAAAAATTCTCAAGCTGAAAACAAGGTACAGAAATGAAATTCCAGAGGAAAGCTCTCCATAAAACTAGATTCGACCAATTGAGAAATAAATTAATAAGAGAAGAGACAGGACAGGAACGGCTGATAGAAAATTTATATAAAAAAGAATTAACCTGGTTTGGCCATGTGTGAAGGATGCCGATCAATAGATTCCCAAAACTTATATGGGAAGCAAAAACTGGGAGAAAACAACCTAAGAAATTAGGTTGGGGGACCATATATCGGATCTGGCAAGGAACAGAAGTGCCACTGCAGTTAAGTCGAGAAGCTGACCATGGATAGAGAAGGTTTTAAAAAATAGATCAAGTCCACCCCGATACTGTAAGGTATGTGAGTTGGTTAAAAAAGAAGAAGTATAACTTATCTCATATTATAGACATTTTACGTAAGCAATGTTCATAAACAAACTAATGATTTGGTGTTATTTTAAAATTAAATTTTTTTTTTTAATTATTGACTCTTATAAGATATAGTGCATGGTATATCGTCTTCCTTATCTTTTTTATGATCATATTAAGTCGTATTATTTACAACAATTTTATTTATTTTACTTTATGTTGAATAGGTGCTGTTTTAAAAGCTGAACTTGCATATCATCCCAACATAGCATGTCAGACTTAGTTTAATATCTAGATATTTATATTTTTAGTATTGCTAATCAAGTACATTTTTAATTTGATAA
Source organism: Halyomorpha halys (assembly GCF_000696795.3). Classification (NCBI taxonomy): domain Eukaryota; kingdom Metazoa; phylum Arthropoda; class Insecta; order Hemiptera; family Pentatomidae; genus Halyomorpha; species Halyomorpha halys. The sequence goes on along the minus strand of NW_027105471.1, from coordinate 3,101 downwards.
TTATTCTAATCCAATAATTTTATAAGTCAATTTAATTTATTTTTGTTTCAGATGGTTTTAGTAATTCATGAACTTTGAATTTTTTTTTGATATTTTCTTTTCTGGTTTTAGTATTAAGATGTTATATTTTTCTTTTATATGCTAATTGACATTGTATGTTGATTGTTTATGTATTGAGGTCGAAGCTGGAGATGTGTATTAACTGCTTTGGATAATTATTTTGCATTGGTGGCAGGTTGCATGTGTGCATGGAGACCTACAATATTGCTATTTTTATTCTGATCCAAGGATGAATTACAACTTAAGGCATTGTTTTATTAAAGCGGAGCAAAATAGATCTAACTTAGCCGTGAGTTATTTAGTCATTTACTGGCATTCACCAAAGATGTGTTGATGAAATTCTGTTTTCCTTATTTTATTTTTTTTTCACTTCACAACCATGAAATGATTTTGTTTAAATAAATTCTTACACTTCTGGACAATAAAATGTAGTACTTATGTTGAGCAATTTTTGTGATATTTTAACATGCTAATATTTTCCGCTTTGTCGATTGGAGTGCATTTTAGTTATTTTATTTACTATGGTTCCTTTTATTTATTTTCAATTTCATACTTTACTTTTCTATTTAAAATTAGTAGAAGCTAACTAATTGTTGAAGCAGAAGTAATAATAAACTAACTTTATCGTGCTTCTTGGTAATAGAGGTTAGCTTGTGGCATGAATAATTTAGTCATTAGAATCTTTTGTGTTGTAGTTTTACAAAATTACAAGGTTTTGTGAGATCAATTTTAGTATATTTAATTATAAATATTATAATTTCCCTTATAACTCTTCCAGAAAATTTCTATTTTCTGCATTTGTTGTAAGGTAATACAGTTTAAGTGGGAGTATGTTATTTAAATTTTGTGGGAAAAAGGTAAAAGAAGATAAAAAAAAAATGTTGAAAAAAGTATTACATTTATGATTAATTGCAGTATAAAATGAAGAAGAAAAAACATTCATTCTTACTCATTTAAAAATATTTTATGGGTTTATTAGCTGATAGTCCTTACAATAGGTGACAGATTATTATGAGTTATCATCATATCTGTCAAGAGATATAAGTCCTATATTGCCTAACCATGGTTGGGGGTCAAAGTTCTTCATTTTGTGGGACCGCCACTCAATGAAAACAGTCAACGTCCCAGGGCAGATTTGAACCTGCACCGCCAATAGACATCAAGTTGGTAAGACTTTGTCTTAACCACTGAGCTACGGGTGGCCCAAGGCTTTGAAATTGGCAGAATAAATTCTATATCTAATATCTCGAGGCCATCTTCTTTTCAGACGCCTAGGAGGATTATTAGGTAGTGAAGGAATGAGTTTGGGTGGTTATTAAGTTTATCATGGAAGGATTGGTATCTGGTTCTGGCCAAATCGGCTATATATGGGACATTGAGGTCCTGATTGATGACTTGATTTGTGATAAAGTAAGGAGCATTAAGGATTTTGGACTGTAAGGATTGGTTTCGGGAGTAATTCGATGGTTTAGTGGAGCCCCAAAGCTCAACCTCATATGTCCAAATACGCCTTATAATATATGACTATTACGATTACGATCAGTCTTTTGTAATGGATTGGAAGTTTTGACCGTTCGTCTAGTAAATGTCGGAATCGACGACCAGTGGGATTTAGAGAATTTATTTTAATCCTCCAGTTTTGGCACTATTCTTCAAGTGTCATGATGTGGGATCGGAGGGTTTGGGATACAATGGAGGGATCATTGTTCACTGACAATAGATATGTGTCATCGACATACAGGGTAGTGTTAAGATAGATTGGGATGTCAACTGTAAATACTGTATAAAGGATAAGACCTTCTCAATCTGTCTATAAAGATTGGTAACAAAACATTCAAAATATCTTGAATGAGATAAGGGCCTTTATAATCAGCTACCATCAATATTTTAGTTTGCATGTAAAAAATAAAAATTAAAATATATGGTCCGCCACAAATAATTCCTCTCAATTTTTAGATCGAGGTGCTAGGTTTTTCAAATATCTACTCAAATAATGTCATGAGGGTTTAGGAAAAAATACTCCATGCAAACATGATATTTTATCCTGGAAGATTGCTGAGTGACTGTGTATATCAATAAATGGAATTTGGTCCGGGTGTGGTCAAATTAAACTCAAATAGTAAATTGGTGTACTATTTTTATTTGAGCCAACATTTCACCCCATGTTACAGGGCTTCATCAGGGCTAAAAAAGATACAAACACTTAATATGAGTACAAAAAAACAAAAAATAAGTGGAAAATAACAAGGGTATATAATGAAACGTAAAAATTAAAGGTTATAAAGTAATAAGGAAACTGTACTAGTAACAGATAAAGAGAAGAAATATTAAAGAAAGTACAAATTAAGAGATGAAAAGGGGTAATAATAAAATCAAATGAAAATGAACGAGACAGAATTCATACCTGTTTTGACGGAAGTCAAAGTCAGAGTAAACCGTTAGTATTGGGAGGAATGGGAATGGCAGTTAAGTTAATTTGAAAATAATTTTAAAGTAAACAATGTAAAAAATATTAAAATTAGGTAAACAATAAATGATAATATACATAATAGAGGGGGAGAAGAAATATTTAAAAAAAAATAGATAAATAAATTTTAAAAAAAAATTAAAATTTACATGGATAAAAAACAAAGAAGAAATAAAGTTAAAATAAAGGGATACCATAAATATAAAGGATTAAGAAATACAATATACCAAATTAATCCTTTCTTATTTTTTTTTTTTAATATTTCTTCTCCCCCTCTATTATGTATATTATCATTTATTGTTTACCTAATTTTAATATTTTTAACATTGTTTACTTTAAACTTATTTTCAAATGTGACGTACTTAACAGCCATCCCTACTCCTCCCAATACAAATGGTTCACTTTGACTTTGACTTCCATCAAAACAGGTATGAATTCTGTCTCATTAATTTTTATTTGATTTTATTCTTATCCCTTATCATCTCTTAATATGTACTTTCTTTAATATTTCTTCTCTTTAACTGTTACTATTACCGTTTTCATTTATTCTTTATAACCTTTTTTTTTTTTTTTT
>NW_027105470.1:147312-159761 GCF_000696795.3 Halyomorpha halys | reverse complement strand
TATATATATTTCCCTATGAAATAATATATATTTATTAATAACTTATTCCTTGATAGTTAATAATATGTATTTTTATGGAACTTAATGATCAGTCAATAATTCAACTATGATGAGACGACGTTTTGCAACTTTAATGTAAACGCTGTCATGACAGTTTTTCAGAACAGAATTTCTTCAACTAATTATTAGAAAAACTACAATCTATAAAGTAAAATTTAAAATCAATAACTATTGTCATTAAAACATTACTTACATTTGTCTATTAAAGTGTATTCTACATTGCTGTGATACAACTAACGCAAGGTTTTTGTTAGAACTGAAAGAGGTGAAATGGAGAAATTTATATGTGGGCCTGTTTTGGTTTTTCTAAAACGTAAACGTTCTTTTTAGTTGGTCATCAATCCATTATTTCTGTTTTTTATTTAGTTTGTTTATATTAATTGTTGTTAATGATGTCTTATGTGTTTGTGAGGTTGGAGTAACATGAATTTTGTACTCAACAACCTCTGAACCATATTGTGTTCTTCCTGTTTTCCTCCCAGATCTTTCACACCCTTCACTGATGGGCCACACAAAACGATATGATACTTTTGACGTAATTACAACTAATGCTATATCTTGTAGAACAAATGAATCCTCTTTCACGGTAAAATTACTAACAGTAATTACGTTACGAGAGTGGTCTGAAAAGTTTCCGACCGCAATGTGAAGATGTAATAAAAGACGTAAATAAAAGCAAGTGAATTTCGTTGTTCATCTGTTGACAGTTACTCACCAAAGTTTCAGCCATTTTGGACGTGCAGTGTTCATGTAACAGTCGTTTGAGTGAGTTTATGTGAGTGTTTTTGTAAAAATGCTCAACATCTATTATTGAGCTGCCATTAAATATTTGTTTTTGAAAGGCAGTACGCCTTTGCAAATCAAAGACGAGTAGGATTCTGTGTATGGGGACTCTGCACCATCATTTACCACAGTGAAATTTTTGGTTGCTAAATTTAAACGTGGCCGTAAGAGCTTGGGAGACGATGAACGTTCGGGACGTCCAAAAACTATAACTACCGACGAAAACATCGCCAAAGTTCACCAAATGGTGCTATAAGACCGCCGAATTAAAGTGAGAGAGATAACAGAAGTTATGAAGATGTCAAAGGAACGTGTTAGTTACATATTAAATCAACATTTAGATATGAGAAAGCTGTCCGCACGTTGGGTGCCGCGTTTGCTCACGTTAGACCAAAAATGTGTTCGGATGAACATTTCTAACACTCCCTTGACGCAGTTTAAGCGCAATAAATCCGAGTTTTGACGCCAAATAATTACTGTAGATGAAACTGGATGCACCATTATACGTCCAAAACAAAAATACAGTGTAAAATGTGGACTGCAAAGGGGTAACCGGCTCTAAAAAAAAGCAAAAAACTGATTAGAGTTATTTTAATCGACTATCTTCAAACAGGAAAAATCATCACAGGAGCATAAGAGGCATCATTACCTGACAAGCTGAAGGCAGAACTTGCAGAAAAACGGCCACAAAAAGAAAATCTTGTTCCACAGAGACAATGCACCGTCCACACCTCAGTGGTTGCCATGGCGAAATTCCACGAATTACGGTTTGAAGTGCTTGACCATCCGACTTACTCACCAGATCTAGCCCCACTTCATTTTATTCCCTCATCTAAAAATTGCGCTCGGAGGACAGAGATTTTCGTCAAATGAAGAAGTAATCACCTTCGTGAACAATTATTTTGCAGAGAAAAAGCCGAGTACTTTTTATACGGGGTGTAGAGATGAGAGCATTGCTGGGAGAAGTGTGTAGAGTTACAAGGAGACTATGTTGAAAAATAAAAAAAAAAAATTTTATATTTTCGTTAGGTCGAGAACTTTTCAGACCATCCTCGTATGAATACCAAATCTGAATTTTCAAAAGTTAATTTTTAAAATTAGATAACTTAATTTACTCAATTCTTTGTAGATGGCAAATGACTTTGGTCAGAAAATAAATAAATAATAATTTATTTAGTTATTAAATATTTATTACTTTTAATTGATTGATTATGGCTATTTCCTGTATGAAAATGTATCATTTAAAAAATCTCTTAATTCATAGGGAATGATAATTAAATAGATATGTCACCAAATGTTGTCACACACAATATCTTTTAAAAGACCTAATTCTGGCAGAGAACTTCACAAGGAAAGGATGCTGAAGAAAGAAATATTTGGACATGAACCAAAGGAGCAAAGTGACCAAGACAGGACAGGTGGAAGCGGGCACACCTGTTTGCGCCGATTACACCTTGTCCAAGTCACTAAACTTTGTCTAAATATGTCTGCGCTTACACAGCGTGGTGTAGGATTTCTTTAAGTATAAACTGTCCCCGAAATATATGTCAATATAACAGAAGTGTAGGAAGAAGAATGAAGTAAGGATAGATGCAGTAATAGATATAAGCCAAATCAAACAAAAACATCTAGAATCCATAAAAACAGTAGTCTACTACAAACATGTTTTAGTGAAGATCAGAGCACAACAATCCAAGCATAATCCACAATGTTTGCATCATTCACTTCTGAATGTAGGTAATTTTTTTCGTAATTTCGAAACCGGCCTGATCACTGTATAAAATTCTATAAACATTGTTTAGAGGTGCTGAACTAAATGGCAACGTGACGTCATCAGATCGTGGAGATCTAATTTCAGGATCACCTCGTGCTAACGCTTTAGATTATCACAAAAGATCAGATGATGACGTTTTGTTTTAGAGTGAATTATAAAAATTATATGATACGATCTAAGGTAGACAAGGGTGTTATCCATGGATTAATATGTTATTATATAATTGATCACATATTAATAAAATATGCAGTTTTTTTTGCATAGTTGCAACTTTGGTATAGAAGTTACATACATACGTTAAGTGTATGAATTTAAAGTTAGAGGAACTATAAAATAGGGTAATATTGAGCTAAGCGAGTGGGGAAATTTTTGTGGGTCCTTAAGTGTATTTTATGGATATTTCATTATATAAAAATTTGATTCAAGTTTATTTAAATTTTTTTATAGGTAATTTTAATATGTAAATTTTTGTGTATTTTGATGGATTATGTTAATTTTTTTTTTTACTGAATAATTCAGGCGAGCCCTATAATCTTCCCGAGAAAATCCTTAACATTCGGATGAACAGTATGGCGGTTTATAAAGTACAAATAAAAAAATATTTATTGTAGTATATCAGATGTAATATATGATACAAAATGGATTATATTGTAATGTTGAAGAGAGGACAGAGGTTTGGAAGAGGGCGCAGACACTATCGACCCCAAGGTGGCTATAGAGGAGGTAGGGCAGGCCGCTACCTGGAACGGATTACACCTTGCAGTCTAGACGGCCCCCAGACGGCAGCTAACCCACTTTCCGTCTAGTCACAACACAGTCTGTCGTCTTCTCTTATTTATATATCTGTATTTATTTATTTATATATTTCTATGTATTAATATGCATTCTTTATGTTTATACCACGCTGTTCATTCTTATGCATTGCAATCTCTATATATACTTAAGGTCGAACCATTATCCATAATTAACTTTTAAATTAGTGGACCGATTCATGTGCAGTTTTTTTTTAATGTTCCCTTTCGCTATGAAAAGGATTAAAGATGATGAAATCCTCGAGTAGAAAAAAGTTATGAAAAAAATTTAACGTTTTTGGTTTGTAGCTCAAAAAGAGTAAATTTTTGTTCACTGTTATTGTACACTAATCGATTCCTCTCTTTCCGAGGAATAATAAAAAAGCATTACTGATTCAATTAAACTATATTATATTAACGAAAAATTATAAAAACCTAACGTGTTTTGGGGTGAAGTAGGTCTGACATTTTTTTTTTTAGAAAAAGGCATTTCATAATCTATTTTATTGTCGTCGCAAACTACCAAATGCCGTTTTTCAAAGAGATTAAAAATTAGAAATTTTTTACCTTGATTTATTTCGAATATTATTTTTTTCCCGATGTCAATTTTCAATTCACTATAGAAAGGTTTAAATCCCGAATTTAATTTAATTTCAAATGTAATCCCAGAATTCTAGAGTAGAAAAAACTTATGAACAAAATTGAGCGTTTTGGGTTTTTTATCAAATTTGTGTCACGCATAAAAAATCTTTTATCACACTCAAAGATTAATCATTCCGAATAGTTTCAATATAGTACTAATATAATTATGTAATACTAACACACTGAGCAGATTCGTCTCTTTCCGAAGAATAAGAAATAAATATTAATTATTTCTTTAAGGGTTTCTTGAGGTGCTAAAAAAGAATGTCATCGCATATATTGGTTCAATTTATGTTACTAAGTCGTAATAATAAAGTATGCAAAAACTTTAACTAAACACAATAAATTATATAAAACTATTATTAATTGTAACTATTAAATCTATATACATTCTCTAGTAAAGCAATATTGAATCATTGCTGGGTTAACTAGTACATTATTCAAGTAATAGGAACGAATTTAAAACTGAAGTGTATTTAATTAAGTGATCTAAACTATTGTACACAAATCCCATATGTAAATTCGTATAAATTTATTTATTAATATTTAGTTTAACTTTAATATTATTTTTCTCTTTCTAGAAGACATTAACATTTTATTACTTCTTAAATTTAACATCCGAGTTTATTTTAACATCCGAGCAACGTTTCAGTCAGTTAGCCCACTACCCAATTCTTAAATCACGATGGACATATTGCTAGTCAAGAAATATGATGACGCAACCGTAAATTATGTGAAATTTATATATTTGGTGGGCTCAAAATTACATTTTCTAGATGTTTATAAGGCATTTTTGAGCCTGCTTACACAATAAAGTCGATTTAACAAAATTTTACTGTTCATCCAGCGATCCAAATTACAACAAAATTTCATATTAAAAATCTTGATTGTAAATAGAAAATGGTTTTTAGTTTGTTTTTTCATTAATTATGAATATTTTCTTATTTGTCGTAACTGTCACAACAATAACATTTATTTTTATTGTATCAATCCATCTCTGCATTATCCAAATAAGAAACAACTCATGATTAATGGAAAAATATAGAAATATTATTAACTTATATTCAAGAAGAGGATTATGAAAGAATGTTTTCTGGGGTATCATATGTCTATTATATAATTTTATTTTTTTAAATCTATTTATTGATATTTACAATTCTTTTTACATAAAAATACATCAAGTTAATTATATGAAAAATCATAATGAAGTGATACTGGCATGTAGAGATACTACCCATTGGTAGCACTCTAATAATATTTCTACATTAGAAGATCTCGAGGCCATTTTCTTTTTAGACATCTCGAAGGATTGTCAGGAATGGAAGAGGAAGTAAGTTTAGAAACTAGTCCATTTGAGAGGTTAGGGAATTATAATGAAAGAATTGATATCTTATTTGAGGTAGATCAAATAAAAAGTCACATATGGAACATAAAGTGCATTGAGAGTTTTACGAAGGATTTTGGACTGTAAGGATTGGATACTATAGGAATTAGAAGGTTTTGTGGAGCCCCAAAGCTCAACTTGGTATTCCCAGATAGTCCTTATTATAGTCATGTTGATCAGTCTTTTGTAATGGACTGGAAGTTTAAACCGCTTGTCTATAAGTGTTGCAATAGTTGGAATCGTGCTGTTTCCTGTCTTTTCAGTTTTGTGTGAGGATTCCAAGTTAATCGTTTGTTCAGATGCAGTCCAAGGTAGCGGATCTGTTAGACAGGATTATGACTGTAAAAACAACATTATCAAAAAATACTGTAAGGCAGTTGGTAAGTTTATGACGAAGGGTAAAGGCGATTTGATGGAATTTGTTGGGTTTATTTTAATGCTTCATTTGCGACACTATTTGACAAGAGTTGTCATATAGGATAGGAGAGTTTGGGATGCAATTAAAGGGTTATTAATGACTCCAAGCACACATGTGTCATCATAATACGTGGTGAGGATATTGTTAGGATTGGTTGGGATGTCAGCTGTATAGAATGTGTTGAGGATGGGACCGAGGATACTATAGTTAGGATAGTTAGTGATGATAAATTTTTTTTATATATATTTATTTATAGACATTTACAACTGTATAAAAAAAAATACATCAAGCAAATTTGAAGTAAGATCATAATGATATGATACAGTATGTAGAGAAACTACCCAGTAGTAGAACACCCAAAAACATTTTACAATATAAGGTCACGAAGCCATCTTCTTTTCAGGCGCCTCAGAGGATTGCCAGATTTGGACATATGGAATTGAGCTCTGGGGCTCCACCAAACCATCAAATTCTTCCCGCATCCAATCGTTACAATCCAAAATCCTTGATGCTCCTTATTACGTCACAAATAAACTCATTCACAAAGACCTTAACACCCCATTCGTTGCAGATTTGGCCCAAAACAGATGTGCCTCTTTTCATTCCAAACTCCTTAACCATCCTAACCGATTAATTCTTAATCTTTCATCCTTAACAATCCCTGATAATCCTCCGAGGCGTCTGAAAAGAAGATGGCCACGGGACCTTCTAATTTAAATTAATGTTTGAAGTACCACCAATGGGTGGTTCCTTCCAAAGATTTTCAAGTGTATATGAAACATACTACATATGTTACCTATTGTATAATTTTGTACAGTTGTAAATTACATTAAATAAATAATTAAAAAAAAAAAAAAAGGATTGCCAGGAATGGAAGAGGATGCAATGTAAGAAACTAGTGGCTTTGGGTGGTTAGGGAGTTTATAATGAAAGGAATGATATCGGGTTTGGGTTATATCGGTTAGATAAGGAACATTTAGGTCTTTATGGATATTTATGGATATATTAGTAACAAAATAAGGAGCATTGAGGATTTGACGAAGGATTTTGGATTGTAAGGATTGGATACAAGAGGAATTTGAAGGTTAAGTGGAGCCCCAAAGCTCAAATCCATATGTCCAGATGGGCCTTATTATTGTCATGTAGATCAGTCTTTTGTAATGAGTTGGAAGTTTAAACTGTTGTCTAGTAAGTGCTGTAATAGTCAGAATAGGCTTGCAGTTTCCTGTCTTTTCAGTCTTGTGTGAGGATTCCAGGTTAGACGTTTGTCAAGGTGTAGTACAAGATAACGAATCTGTTCTACATCGGTAAGAGCCACATTATTAAAGTATACTGTTGGGCAGGGGGATAAAATAAGTGAGCCTTAAACGTATAAAATAAATTAAATGAAGTCCTTAAAAAAAAAGAATATACTACCTATTAGAATTCTTAGGATTCAGTAGTCGAAGTACTAATAGTTAAGAAGAATATTTAAAAAAACTAGAGAAATAATAACGAAAATAATTCTTGATCTTTTTTTTTTTTTATTTAATGTTATAGTAAGAAAAATTGACAAAGAAAAACAATTTTGCAAGAAAACAATAACAAGGGAAACTGGGTGGAACATTAATATCTATTTTCTTGTATTGGAAGATATATATGGGTCAATTTGTCTAGACTAGGATTCCCACTCCCTTCGCTTTATTTTATAGTAAGATTCTCTAGGAGCTTAGCATGAAATATATATCAATGTAGGTGAATACATTTGTAGACTGCCTGTCTCAGTAACAAATAGCTAAACTATTCTACACCCAACAAGCAAAAACACTATTTTCTAAACTTACTTCTTATTGATCTTTGTTTAGAAGATATTTTGGATTTTTGTACTTTTCCAACTTAGCAAAGATCGTTAATATTCTAATCGGGCAATTATGTCATAAATCTTCAAGCAACTAAATAAGTAAGCAACTATCAGCTTAAACATCAAAACTATTTAAAATAAAGATAAGCGCGCCAGTGAAGTATGAAATAAGAAATCTTATACGTTTCGGAACGAATTTAAGGCCTTCATCTTTAAATTTTATTGCAAATATTTATGATAATGTATCTTTAAAAAGTTCTAAAACACACAATATTTAAGGACTAGAAATAGAAAAAATTCAAATTCAAAAAATAATACATAAACAAATACATTACTAGTTAAAACATTTCAGAATTACTTCTCTGACTCTTCCAGATTGGGTTTATTTTAATGCTTCATTGGCGACACTATTCTTCAAGAGTTGTCATATAGGATAGGAGAGTTTGGGATGAAATTAAAGGGTTATTAATGACTGCAAGCACACTTGTGTCATCATAATACGTGGTGAGGATATTGTTAGGATTGGTTGGGATGTCAGCTGTATAGAACGGTGTTGAGAATGGGACCGAGGATACTATAGTTAGGATAGTTAGTAGTGATAAATTTTTTTTATATATATTTATTTATAGACATTTACAACTGTATAAAAAAAAATACATCAAGCAAATTTGAAGTAAAATCATAATGATATGATACAGTATGTAGAGAAACTACCCAGTAGTAGAACCCCCAAAAACATTTTACAATATAAGGTCACGAGGCCATCTTCTTTTCAGGCGCCTTCGATTGCCAGAAATGGAAGAGGATGCAATGTAAGAAACTAGTGGGTTTGGGTGGTTAGGGAGTTTATAATAAAAGGAATGATATCGGGTTTGGGCTATATCGGTTACATAAGGAACATTTAGGTCTTTATTGATGGTTTTATTAGCAACAAAATAAGGAGCATTGAGGATTTTACGAAGGATTTTGGATCGTAAGGATTGGATACAAGAGGAATTCGAATGTTTAGTGGAGCTCCAAAGCTCAACTCCATATGTCCAGATGGGCCTTATTATTGTCATGTAGATCAGTCTTTTGTAATGAGTTGGAAGTTTAGACCGTTTGCAAAAAAGAAAAGAAATATCAAATGATAATTTCCGTAATACAATAGTAGCAATTACTCGAGCAAACTCATATTACTAACTTAATTTTGAACAGGTAATAAAGTGCTGTCTAGTAAGTGCTGTAATAGTCAGAATATGCTTGTAGTTTCCTGTCTTTTCAGTCTTGTGTGAGGATTGCAGGTTAGGCGTTTGTCAAGGTGTTGTCCAAGATAACGAATCTGTTCTACAGGTGTAAGAGCCACATTATTAAAGTATACTGTTTGGCAGTTAACAGGTTTACAGTAGATAAAATAAGAGAGCCTTTAAACCTATAAAATAAATTAAATAAAGCCCTTAAAAAAAAAGAATATACTACCTATTAGAATTCTTAGGATTAAGTAGTCGAAGTACTAATAGTTAAGAAAAATATTTAAAAAAAAGTAGAGAAATAATAACGAAAATAATTCTTGATGTTTGTGAACGTGTATTGAAAATAATAACATTTATTATGTGTTTCCACTCTGTGAATAGGTACATATTTTATTTTTATCTAATCAAATAAAATGACAGATATTCCTGCTTGAAAGGGAGTAATTCGGTTGGAAAAGCTTCGAGTGAGCAGACGAAGCGCGAGCAGTCTGAAAATGTCAAGGCCCGCTCGGTGATAGCTGTCTGCACCAGGTCCATCCATCATGGAGGCCGTGCTGCAAGTCATGACGGATGTGCAGGAGTCATGCAAGGAGTACTGTCTGCACCGCACTTATTTATTTCTGATAACTCGTACCAGCACGTACCTGCATCAGATCATGATGATTATCTATAAACATATTTTAGTGTATGCAGATCAATCGATAACGGGATTTTCTCCAACGCATTCGTTGTTTCAAACAATTCATGAGAGCGTCAATAATTTTTAATATTTTCAAGCCACCCGGAGCTTAAAGTTCGACAAGTTGTGTTACTTATTGTAGTTCGGTATTTTGATATCTTGTCATCCATCCGATTTTCTATTTGACCAACTTAACACCAAACTGGTTCGGAAATTTTAAAAATACTGTAAACGCCAAATTTAATAATTAATTTTGTAAATAGTATTTATTTAGCATTAGTATTTAATATTTTTTATTTGTATTATTTTCTTTAGAACTTTTGTTTTTTTGAAAAGATAATCAATGTATTTTATATTTTTAAAATAATAGTTAAGTGTAAATTTTTTTTTTTTAATAATTTATTTATTGTACAACTGTACACACATATATACAACAAGTAAATTTGCTGTAGGTGACATAATGAAATGAAACAAACATGTGAATAATCTATCCATTGATAGAACTCCAATAACATTTCTAGAGGAGAAGATCTCAAGGCCATCTTCTTTTCAGACGCCTAGGAGGATTATTAGGTAATGAAGGAGAAGCCAGGTTAGAACCAAGTGGATTTGGGTGGTTGGGAAGTTTATCATGGAAGGATTGGTATCTGGTTCTGGCTAAATCGGCAACATATGGAACATTGAGGTCCTCATGGATGATTTAATTTGTAACAAAGTAAGGAGCATTCAGGATTTTGGACTGTAAGGATTGGATTCAAGGGGAATCCGATGGTTGTTGTTTAAGTAAGGCCCCCCCTCACTTCTGAAAGGAAATTCATGATGCCATCTAGTGGCAAAGAGTTGCAGTAAGAAGCTTGGGTAGCAGCCATCTTGGCCCCAAAAAAAACATAGTGAGTGAGTACCAGTGAGAAAGCCATCGTGACCTGTGCCAGTAGAGAGGAGTTCAGGACTCTTCAATAAGGTCTCTTCTCACAATGATGAGCGAGTAAATCCTTCGACTCAGGCGAAGGAGGCGGCGGCGGCAGGAGCATGAGAAGAGAGAACCCTACTTCCATAAACACATTCACATCACAACCAACCATCAAGCTGCATATAATCAACCAAGTAAAATGTAATATCCATCAATTAATGTAATAACACTAACCAACTAACACATTGTCACTATTTGTTCAAACCATGAGAATAGAAGTATTTTATTTTAAAGTATATGATATCAAGTTATTTAAATACAGTCCACTCCATCATTACCAGTAAATTATCATTATTACCATTATTAATTTGAACCAGCTAACCAGTACAATAATTAATTTGGGTAATATCCCCCAATTTTACTCCGGGGAATACCTAAATTAAACAGTTGTAATGGATTGGAAGTTTAGACCGTTTGCAAAAATAAAAAAAAAGAAAAAGAAATATCAAATGATAATTTCTGTAATACAATAATAGTAGCAATTACTCGAGCAAACTCATATTACTAACTTAATTTTGAACAGGTAATAAAGTCTAGACAAACTTGACAATAACCCGGCGATTTATAATAAGTCATTAGTATTTTTATCGCTACTGTAAAAGTATACCTTCTCCGATTCGCTCACTCGGAGATTGCTTCTAGAAGCTTTAACGAGGCTGTTAGGAGCTCGAAATTTCGGGTGATTAGCTTTAAAGAGCTACTTAAATATATCTAACCCAGGCCGAATGAATCGCAAGTGATAAAAGCAATAACATCCAGCTTTTAATGATGGTACTAAGGAATTTTATAGGATAAGACCTTATAACTTAGAGCATTAAGCACGGTGAATAGAATAGTGCTTTGAATTTAATCTTAATATCCTTTCTTAAAATATAAAAATATCATTAAAAAAATTTCATATTTAAATATTTTTAAATAATAGTAAGATTACAGATTTTTATAAAAAATAGATAGTCAAATAGCAGATAAGGATATTAGTGAGAGAAGAGAGAAAAACGCTTTATTAAAAAATTGTAGTGCTATCCAACTTCATCGGGTTGCCTCATACACAGCATACTTTTGACTAGTGAACCACAAATTTTTTTTTATAGTCCTTTTAATATAAATAGTACCAGCATATATTTTTTTTAATTGTCAAAAATTATAATATGATAGTATATTATCATATATTATAATATAAAATAACATTATAAAAATGTTTTCATTATGTACAAAAATTATACATGTTTTATTTTTTCCTTTTTATTATTTATTATTTCTTTCCTTTCACATTTAAAATTTGTTTTCCAGCTTTTTATCGTTCTTTAAACATGTTTAATTTTTCCACCACTTTAATTATACAAAAGTTTCTCTCTATTTTTCCATCACTCATACAAATAAATGTATGTTAAAGTATAATAGAATATATATCCATTTCAAAGACAGTAAACAAAATATATGTATCCCAACACGGTCCTCCTCATTTACAATATATTAATATCAATATATAATAAAAAAAACATCCTAATTCATGCATATAAAAATTAAAATAAAATAAGTAAACATATTAAGCTAAAGGTTAAAAGTGACAAATAAATATTAAGCTAAAAGAAAAAGTAATAGATATAAAATTGCATAGATATATAAAATGATGTAGAAGCAAAATATGCAACATATGCATGCTCTCCGAGGCATCATCATTTTCAGCTACCATGCATGTGATGGTGGATTATTACCAGGGAGTCCAGGATTATACCTTCTGCCATTTTTGCCACGTCCTTGATATCAACAGGAATGAGGAATGAGCAATTGGAGTGTACGAGGCCCGACTTGGGGTTCCCTGTACACGTATTATATTGAATTTATTCATATATTCATGTATCTATATTATTTATTT
>NW_027105470.1:107695-146712 GCF_000696795.3 Halyomorpha halys | reverse complement strand
TTTTGCCACGTCCTTGATATCAACAGGAATGAGGAATGAGCAATTGGAGTGTACGAGGCCCGACTTGGGGTTCCCTGTACACGTATTATATTGAAATTTATTCATATATTCATGTATCTATATTATTTATTTATATTTATATATTTATATTAGATGTATTTATATTATGTATTTATGTATTCGCATTATGTATCTCTATCAGTTCCTGATGGGAACCGACTGAAAAAGTATGTGCTTTAATTCAAACACTAGATACCATAGAATCCCTCGCAATGGTATGCTAGATATGAATATCTATAATTAATTATTGGAGTTCTTTTCCAACGGTATCGTGTTTACCAATTTACTATACTATTATTATTATTATGAGGTGGCATGCAGGGACTCTTAATTATAAAGTAAAGTCTTTGTTACATATTTTATATTTACAATCATATATACATTAGAAATAATAATATAATGAGATAGCTTGGTAGATATGTTTCTTTATACTTTAATTATTATATTATGAATTAAGAAGTACCAGTTGGGATCTTTAATATTTATACTGACTCTAAGTTATCAATTCTATTATTGGCATTCAAATTACAACAGAAAAGGTCTTCCTTATTTTAATGCGCTTGTCAAGCTTGGGTTAGTAGCGGAGCAAATCATGGGTCCGCGTCAATCTGCCTCTACCGGCGGCCGCTGCTGAATCCATGCAATGTGTGACTTCCTCCTCTGGCCTCCAAATAGTCATCCGCTCTGTACCGTCCTTTTCTGCCTCTCAACTGTCTTTCCTGCAAAGACTGTGTCTCTTGACCAGACTCTCTTGCCGACTCTCCTCTTCCCAGGCTGTCCTTTTTTTTTTTTCTAACCTCCTATTTATTTATTTTCAATCAATTACAATTATATATATGTGTCCTTTCCTCTCCTCTTCTGCTCCTTATACTTCTTTTCTCCCCTCTTCATTTCTCCCCACTTCCGATCTCCGTTCTTCTCATTGGCCCTCCTATACTCCCACTCTTTTACTTACCCTTCAGAGAGGGTGGGAAGGTCCGATGACCTTCGGCGAATGTCGGTCTTTTTCCTTTCAAATTCTTTTATCTTCCTTCTTTGACAGAGGTCGTTGCATTTTCCCGAGATTTTCAGGGTGCCCAAGTGTGAGATAAGGTGTTTACCTCTACCTACGCGGTTGACCGTTCCGAGGGGTGCATGCCCCAGGCCACATCTGTTATCTAAATATATCTATACATTACTTTTAATGTTTTGCCAATCAGGTCTCTGACTAGGCCCGGCGGCTCCTTTGGTATGCCGACAAATGAACTTATTTTAAGTAAAAATTCCTGCTGGCGCCTCTAATACATATCACAATATAAGCAAATATAAAATGGAACAGAAAGATGATAAAGTTTAAAATGAACTTTATACCAGGTTTGGAGGATACAATTAAAAAGACATTTGTGGAATATGACCATAATAGTCTTAAATTGGGTTTATACAATGACAATAAATTAGGTAATCTTCTCAAAAATATGAAAGATAAAATTGATAATAAGGAAAAACAACATTAATTGCCAGGGGTTTATGTAGAAGAGACTTCTTAAACAATTAAAAACTAGGGTTGAGCATCGCAAGAGTAACTGTAAAAATGTCTAAAATATCAACACAACAGCACAGGCATAGCACAGCATAAAGTATAAACATGATTTTGATTTTAAAAATCAAAATAATTTAGACATAGCAAATCACACAAGAAATAGAAACAAAACAGAAGCAATATATGTCACAAAAACATAGGTAACGCTAATAATTTTAAAACAGATACCAATATTTTGTGTACACATTACATAGATATAGTAAATCATTAGTAATTTTATGTTGTACAATAGTATTGGTTATTGCAATAAATTTAGTACATTAATGTGTTGATTGAATATGTTTAAAAAAAATATTGTTAGTAGATTAGTCATCTTTTGTCAAACAAACGTAGGAGAGAATTGACTTAGTTTATGATCTATTGGTTATCAAAGGTAAAGATAACTGGTTTCAAGAAGGTGTAATAGAATTTAGATTTCCTTAATTATAATTATGTTAAAATTTTTAATTATTAATGTTTCATATAATTGTCAACAATATGTTTATTGTTAATATTTTAAGACTAATGAGGAGGACATGAAATGTGATATTAACAGATATATTTAATCAGGTAATTGTTTTTAAATTTAAAAAACAAATTGTGGTATATTTATTAATAATTCCATGCATAGGATGAATATTGGGAATTTGTTTGTTGATACCCGATGAGGGGATGAAAGCTCCGAAACATTGTAATTAGATATAATGAAATACAATTAAATAAGGAAAAGGACTTTTCATTCCCTACATTTAATTTCAAAAATAATGAATCTAAAATATTAAATTTTCTTTTTTGGAAAGTGTCTTATATTGCTTATGTGGTGATAAACCCCTAATTTTGATTGTTTTTTTTTTTTTGTTTTTTTTATAAAATCGTTATTTAGTCTCAAACTATGCATTAAATTTTTTTAAAAAGCAAGCCTCCATTACGTTTTTGGCATGACGTCATTTAGACAAAAACATATGCTAGGCTTATCTAATTAGTACGAGTGTTGTTTCAATATATATATAGGTTTCTTCTTTATTTAAGTAATTATCTATTATGAGTCATATTACTTATCGTACTTATGCAGTAGCTAATTGCAAAACTACTACGATAAAGATTCCACAAAAATTGTATATCCAAGTGCTAAAAGATGTCAAACCTACATAACTACCCTTAAAGTTGGCTAGAAGGCATTCAATATTATCATCGAATATAAAATATAGATTATATTTTTGTGAAGCTTTGATCCTAAATCGCTCCTGTAATTGTACAGAGAACTTTCTGAATTAATGGATAATCGATAAAATTAATGAAATAATTTTTATTTAAATAGTTTTGAAATCAGCTTTGAATGAAAATTTCTCGGAGTATAAATTGTAGTTTTACGTTTATTTTTTTAAACAAATATTTTTTTTTTGTGTCTTAATAGGGCCATGTTCACTACTATGGTGTAATGTGTGATAGATGCTGTCAAGGGTCAAGGTTATATGTACTGTTGCTGTAAGTCCGGCGTGATAGTTGATAGTACACGTTACAGCTGTGAAGTTCTCATCGATATTTAAATTATTATCACATTATTTTCAAGTTGCATTAGAAGCACTTAAGGACCAAGAAAATGCTCGAGGAACGCCTATGGTTAAATCGTTATAGTGGTCAATTAGAGACCAACGAGAATTGTTTAGGATCATCTGGATTATCCGATAATTATTCTTCAGAGATATTTCTAGTAATAATAAAAAATATATTTTCTAAAGCTATAGCAACACATAAAGAAGTTAAAATATGTTAGCATTTTGTTATACACGGAAAGTTTTGTGGAATAAATGTGCCTCCAACTAGACTGTTCTTTTTATTTCGAGGGCAGATTCCTGACTAAGCGACTGTTTTATGTCCTCGGCTCTCACAGGACACTGCTATAAACATAAACATGAAGAAACCAGGGTAATAAACCTCCAGGACACTCAAGGCAGCACGTAGAGAACATTTTTCGGCAATCCGGTCACGTATAACTTGATGTAAGGAGCACTGTAGTCTTAGGTTTAGTGAAGGGGTGGACTCGACCCAAAATAAATAAACTTTATAACAACAAAAATACAAATATAAAAAATAGAGTGTAGAGGGATAAATAATTTTATACATTCATACATTGAAGTTTTACAAAACATTTCTTTCACTGTATTGTATTTCTTGATTCAGAAGCAGATATAACAGGCAGGTACATATACATGTATGAACAAGGTTGCGAACAGAGACGAAAACCTTTTTATAAGAAGCGAATAGAGAACAAAAGGAAAAGAAGAACTACAAATGATCGGTTTGCGTTGCAGCTCTTGCAGCAGGCGCCATTTGCATTTAGATTGTCTGCCTTTTGGAAAAACTGCTTCCCCTGGGCGGTCGTCCTCTCTTTTTCCAACCTCCAATTTAGCCACGGCCTCATTGATTTAGCCGTACAGTCCTACCGCCAATTTATTTCTTCTTTTTTTCCATTATATCTCCGCTCTTTGACGAGGGGAGATATTTCAAACGTTCTTCCTTTTTCCGCAAGATCCCATCAGTTTTACCTCCCGACATGTCGCGGACGCTGGCTGGCATGTACAAGAATACTGCGGTACCAGTCACCTCAGCTGGAGACCAAGAATGGTCAGTATTGTGGCTAGAATATATCGTTTTGTTTTTATTTGTGGTTCCTTAGCAACAAAAATTAATTTCGTACAATATCATGGTTATGAAATCATAAGAATATTTGTGTGATCGATAAGGTGGAAAAACCTTTACATCTCTTATTCAATGCATTTACTAATTTATCAAAATTTACTTACAATGAGAGGCTACGGATGTAGTATTACTGATTTCAATGAAACTTTACTTGGTAATATTTGTTCAAAAAATGTATGTCAGATATACACCTGTGGGTTAGTATATCTTTTGTTGGTTCCAACAAAATAACATATGTATAGGAAGTAAAAGTATATATACTATATTAAGCAAAAATTAAGTTCGTATACAGCAAGAAAGACGAATTAGTCTGGCTGAATCCAGGAGGTCATCGAGCAGTCTTGAACTCACGTCTATCAATGAAGATGGTTTGGGACAGTTAAAATTTTATTTGGCGTGATTCCTCTGCACTTACGAATACATTCCCGCGATAGGTCATTTTAGAATGGTGCGGAACTAGTTTGCGATAATTTTTTTTGTAGTGTTTAATATACAAAAAGGAGATGGTCTTGGAGCGGTCAAAAGAACTCATATAGTAAACAAACTATTTATTGTTTACAAGATTAAGGCCCCACTTTGCATGGCTCCTCCAAGGCTAAAAAGAATACAAACAACTAAAATAATGTAAAAGTAACAGAAAAAATATAAAAACACTAAATGACGGAAATATTAACAATGTAGGGAAGTAGGGGAATCAGACGGTTAACAAATGCAGTTACATTTGATGCCAAAAAGATATATTTATTTATATAAACTTTCATATATTTTAAATCATTTTTAGCCATAGCTTAGTCTACTTTTATTTCATTTTACCTATTCTCTTACTATTATTTTAGTTGTTTGTGTGGTCTTAACCCTAGCGAAGCCCTGCAAATTGGAACGAAACATTATAAAATAAATGTAGGTGTTATTAATTTTTTTTTTTTCGGAAGCTCCTCGCGTTCGAAACCATGCGCTATTCATAAACGATCGATCCATTATAGTTTTTATTTTTTATTTCTTGAATAGAGGAAATTTTACGGAATATTTATCTAGCGTTACAGCATGGAAAATGACTCAAAGAAAACACATGGTACAACAGGCTGTTCACAATAAACATAATTTTGTTTATTATAAATAAATAAATAAACATAATTTTCTAACACACTTTATTAATTTTTTTTTGTATCTTTTTTAGCCCTAAGGAAGCTCTGCAACGTGGGGCGAAACGTTGGCTCAATTAAAATAGGTATTACTATTTTAGTTTTTTTTTTTTTTTTACCGGACCCAGACCATATTCCATTTATTTATCAAGTTATGTACACCACATCAAATTAGTGTTACTGGTATTAGTGACCAACTCTAAACAGTGTACTCAATTTTAGGTTACCAGCAACGTTTCATTTTTGTGCTCCGCTGTCCAAATATATTCACACTAACCATTTGGCGAGACTAGCTTATTTGGACAGAAAAAATTACTGTTTTATCAAATTCAAGATTTCAAAGGACTGTAAATATTTTAAGTCTATTTAATACTTACTAATACTTAATAACCCCTTTAGAGCATCCTCTAAGCTACTTTAATCCCATTTAAATTCTTTTAAAAATCCTCATTTTAGTTATTTGTTATAAAGAAGAAACATGACAGTGTCCAATTCGCGTTATTTTAAGGGATTACTAGAAAAAAAATTCTTAGCTGCTGAAGCAACTCGTGAAATTTAAATTAAATTACGAAGAGGAAGGAGTCCTTGACCAGCGCAATGCAACAAGGTTTGAAAAAGTAGCAGTGGATATACGACGTTGGAAAGGAAGAAAGACTCCGGGCGACCAATAATGGATATTGATGAGGTCCTACAGGAAGCTGTTGAGTCAAATCCGTCCACAAGTACTCACCAACTTGCCCCAAGGAGTGTGGTGTGTCCAAGGATACGGTTAGTCGCCATCTACTTTCCATGGGGAAGGTTAAAAGAGCACTATACCCTCAAGAACTTACTCTTCAGCAATCAACAATCACTTCCCGTCGAACTAAAGAAAAGTTTAAAGAAGTTTATGGGTTCGAATTCTAGTCTCATCCGCCATATAGTACAGACCTCGCACCATCGGATTACTACTTGTTTCGATCCATGGCCCATTTCTTTCAAGGGAAAAATTTTTATAATGTTTGGATGTTGAAATGTTGGTCCAAGAGTTCTTTGACAGCCATCCCAAAGAATGATATCAGCGTGGAATCGAGAAATTTACTAGCAGATGGATATGATGGTAGATAACAATGGACTATACTATGAGTATAAATCGTATTTTATATCAAAGAAATGTTAATACAAATATTTGGTTAAAAAACATTCATTTTTTTATACCCTCCCTTATTATTACTTTTTCATTGAAAAATCCGATTAGATTTTTTTCACCATCACAATACATAATTAATATTTCAATCATAGGTAGGTTGAAGTAAAAATTTCGAAAATTAAAAACGATCTTTCGAATGATATAAGCTCTCGCTGTTTCTCCGGTAATTGTGCAGTGCCAATTGTATTTAGCGATCGCTCTAATGGATACTACTGAATCCAAGATTAATCCTTTCTAGACACAAAGAACTGACATGTCCTGATTAAATGCAAACAAAGGTCCTTTGACACGGGCGGTTTAGTGCACATCGCATTCATCCTTTACCTAATTTGATCGGACTTCTCGTAGAGGGGGCTTAATTTGATTTCCTTCTATATCAAATTACAAACTCTGTTCCCTTCTACTGGGTAGAAAGCGCTTGATGCACCTATATCATTGAACTACTTCACCACTCGGTAATCTTTATTACGTTTGTCTTCGTAGTAGTAGTTTTCATGATATTTGCTAAAATATACTGATTGTTTGATTGTTTATTGTTGCTTAAAGGCGTAAAACTCTCTGGTCATCAACGCCTATGGCATGATAAAAATTATGTAAAAATTAATAATAAATAAAATGAAAATAAGAAATTAAAAAAAAAAAGAAAAAAAAATTAAAAATTGAAGAGGAGTTATAATTTCGAAAGAAAGCGATGTGCTTTTAAAAATATAAACACTAATGTAATTTCAGCTTCCTTATCTGTGAGAGCTTTTGATAAATTTGGGGTCAGTCCTACCCTGTTTATTGTTAGCAAATAGTGAGTACATTCTTCGAAAATATGTCTAATCGTGAGAATGGACTGACAATATTTGCACGTTGGAGGTGGCAGTTTTCTGATCAGGTGAGAGTGCATAAGGAGAGTATGACCTATTCTCAAGCGGGTTAGAGCAACTTCCTTCCTGTGGCTGTTGCGGTAAGATGTCGACCATGGTTATACCGATCTTTTGATTTCTTTAAGTTTACTCGAAGAACTTTCATTCCACTTGGCCTGCTATCTTTCTAATGTTTGTAATTTAAGGGGTGTACTGAGTTCTGATGGGGTAAGAACGGCGGTGCCTCGGCCAGGGAGCGTGAGTGCATAAATATATTGATTTATAGTTGTTCGGACGAATTTTCATGAACAAGATTTATATTCATATGCAAATATCATAAAAACTACAACCACTTAAAAGATACATGTTATAAACTAATTTATATTAAGTTAAATTACCTTTATTTTGAGTGTTGGAAGACATATGTACGTCTTATGGTTCCAGAGATATATTTTTCAAAAATCAAACATTTTACTCGAACAACTAGAAATCGAGATAATTTATTTTAGCGAAAATCATGAAAACTACTATTCCTACGAAGGTAAACATCAAGAAGTACTTAATAGTCAATTAAACTAGCTTTGAATTGAGTGCTAATAGATATTTGAATGTTGAATGGTTTTTGAGATATAGATTTCTCAAAATAAATCCAATTAGTGCTAACCTTTCAGTATATTTTTTTATGAAATGTATCTATTTAAAAAGCTATCTTGAATACTATTAAACTAGTATAGCATTATTAGGGCTCATATTTTATAAATTTTACTCTACTTTGAATGATGTTCTCATAGAGTTTCTAGTGTTGTTGATAATTTTAAAGATATAGAGCCCCGAATGAAAAATTAATTCTTTTTAACGTTTTGAAACAGCCGCTATTTTTTATTCCCCCTACCTTCACTTGGCAGACATATCAATTTTGACTAGTAATAATACATAGTTTTCATTAACGTAATTAAAAATTAGGATGAAATAACTGCCTTTTTCCTCTTGGGTTCTTGTACTAATATGGTTATATTTTATATTTATAATGAAATAATGTAAAGATCCTAAAAGACGAGTGGAAAAACTGCACTTAGCTGATAGTCCAAGAGCCCGAGAGGAGGGGGGGGGACAGTAATTTCACTCTAATTTTTTTTAATTTATTGAAAACTATAGAATTGAGGGATGATAAAAACTGGGGATTGTTTAAAAAAATTAAAAATATTTTATTTTTCAATCAGTACTCCATATTATTAAAAATCATAATAAAACATCATTTCAAGTAGAGTAAATTTGATAAATTCTGAGTCCTACTAGGCTCTTTACGTTCAATAGTTCCCGAGAAACACTTATATAGGGTTGTAAAATAAGTTCGTAGCTTTTTCTGTATTTCAACTTAATCCTCTATGTCTTTATAAAATCATTTTTAGTTAGTGAATAATGTTTACTTATTCTAGAAAAGGGTTAGTTAAGATACTTCTATGATTCAGTTTTAACCGAGATTCCTTATCTTTAAGTGGTATTTTGCTAGCTCGAAATGGAAGAGAAAAAAATTCATTTTCGTCATTTAATGATTTTTTATTTCCGAAAAGGAAAATCCGCTGCACAGACGTGCAGTGTGTATGGCGATGTGCCTTAGGAGAAAGCATCGTCCGTAAGTGGTTTGCTCGGTTAAGAACGGGAAATTTTGACTTGACGCAAGGCTTCAAATGTTGATGATGACCATCTTCTTATTAATTTTAATAATATCTACAGTTCTGTTAGAGGGCCACTGTAATTTATTTATAAAGTATATTTAACTATATTCAATAATCATCCAATGGTATCGTTTTGACAAAACATGAAATTAAAGCAAATGGGACCGATATATACATTCTGGAGAGGAATCATCAGTTGTTCAGTTTGTTGACCCTTAATTTTCCAACTCATTGTTGTCTGAATTTTTATTACGGCCACTTCCCACGGCGTCATCTGTATTGCTGTATGGGCTGATAGTATCAAATGTCTGCCGCTGAGTTGTCTCAGCGCACAGTACGACTTGGTCTTAATGACGTCTGTTTAAAGGAAAACTTTAGAGCTACTAGCATTGAATGTATATTAAAAATTCTTCTTTCACCTGTGGATAACTTATAAAACGGACAATCATAGCGATTATACTGATCGATGTAAGACATGTCACAATCTCTGGAAGGGGTCGCAACACAAGAATAATAGAAGAGAACCCTTTCCAGCCTGCCCCTCTAAATAACGATTTAGCGACGGTCTTATAAACCACGGTATTTGAAATATTTGTTTAAAACAGAAAGTGGAGGCTTGAGTTAATAATTAGTTAAATCAAGTAACATTGGAACACATTCTTATAGGTGGAGTTGGACAAAAAAAATTGCAATCACTTCCCAATTACTGTAATTTGAAACTATGAAATCAAATTTCAATTTTGATTAGTAATTTCAACAACTTGATGAACTACTGCCATTGTAATAATGGTCCGAAATTACAATTACTAGTTGAATCGAAGTATTTGCTATTACTAATTACAATCAATTTTTTTTGCGATTAGTTTAATTTAACTGATAATTTATATTCACGTCGTTTTTCGATTTAAGGCGCTTTTTGTGATTAAATATTGCTCTTTTTAACTATCTTAAAATATCCTCTTCCCGTTTTAAGCAAATATTTTAAAAGTGATATAGAACCGTCGACCGAAAAAAATAGTCAGGCTGGTAAAAATGAACCAATGAACACTACCTACCAAGATAAGCTTGGAAATCCGCTGCCTCAGGAATTTTCTGTGGAGAATAACTTGAGATAGGGGGATTCTCTGGCCTTCTTCTATTTAATATAGCATTAGAAGTAGGTATTCGTTCTATCAGAACTAATGAATAAGCAATGAAAAGCTCAAGAAAGGATAAAGGAAGAGAACCACAGTTTCAATTCTGTAAACCTGTTTAAGTACCTGGGAAGCCTGTTTACAGATGATAACAAAGTAGAGAGCGAAATAGAGGCCAGGATAGCAGCAGGAAATAGATGTTATTTCTCACTCCAGAAAATAATTAATTTTAGAGCTCTCTCTAAAAGGATGAGAGTGGTCATTTACAAAACCATCGTAAGGCCAGTGGTGATCTATAGAGAGAAACATATCCCTTGACGAGAAAAGCAGAACAGATGCTCAACTCCTGGAAAAACTATTGAGAAGGATATGGGGAGGAGTCTCGGAGAATGGAGTTTGGAGAAGAAGAAAAATGAGGAGCCGATAAATCTGTTCGAGGAACCCAGCATAGTGGCGTTAATTAAAAGAGCAAGAATAAGATGGTTAGGACACGTTGAGAGGATGCCCGATGAAAGGATTCCCAAAAAGATAGTTTATAACCAGATGAAAACAAAAAAAAAGGACGTCCCCGGATCAGAGGGCTGGACGATGTGAAAGACGATTTGTAGATCTTGAAGGTGTCCTGCTCGGAAGGAGAAAGCAAGAGACCGTGTAGGTTGGTTGATTGTTGTGGAGGAGATCCGGGTTCTTGCAGGGCCATAGTGCCATAATAATAATATCACTTTTACAAGTTACTCAGGAATGTCATTTGGCCTCGATGAATGAGTAGTGCTCCATATAACTAAGGGAAAACTGGTTAGTAAACAGAACATTCTGTTTAATGAAGAAGAGTTCATAAAAGAACATGGAACCAGTAAATTATATAAATATTTGGGTATGCAACAGCATCTTAAAATATCCCGAAAAGATATGCAACAAGAATTTCAAACAATACTAAAAATTAGGTTACAAAAAGTACTCAAAACCCAACTAACTGGGAAACAAAAAATTAAGGCCATAAATACCTGGGCAATACCAGCTCTTAGTTATAGCTTTGGCATAGTGCAATGGTCAAACACCAGCCTATAGGAGATGGTTCGCCTTGTACGAACAACTCTCAGAAAAGAATGCACCCACTACCCAATATCCTCTAAAGCTCGTCTGTATTTACCTAGAAAAGAAGGAGGACGTGGATTGCTAAATATTGAAGAAGCTTACCGCAAACAGGAAGAGACCCTATGACAATACTTTCTCGCAAAAACAACAGGGGTTTATCTCACCGTCTCAAGAATGGACTCTGGTTTAACTGCACTTAATCTGAGCAAAGGTGAAGTTGAATTGTTGAATTAACAATCGTGTCTCAAAATGAGCGAGTGGCTGAATGGAAAAGCAAGTCTCTACATGGGAGATTCTATAACCAACTGAACCAAGCCCCCTTAGACAAAGAAAGATCAGTTGAATGGTTAAAATCTGAAAGGCTATTCCCCGAGACAGAGGGATTTGTGGTTTCTATTCAAGATCAAGTGATTGCCACTAGATCATATAGCATGTGTTAAAAGACGCAACAACACCGGATAAGTGTCGATTATGCTCAGTAACGCTCGAATCAATCCAACATATCACTGGTGGATGTGGAGTGCTGGCTGGTACTGGATATCTGCAGAGGCACAACAATGTGGCCAAAATTTTGCATCAGGTTCTGGCTGTGAAGTACTACCTAATTGAAGATAAGAGCCCTTATTACAAGTACCACCCATATAAACGCCTCCAAAAAGATTCTCTCAGGCTATATTTGGATAAATCAATTATTAAAGACCATAGAGTACGCCATAATAAGCCAGAAATCCTCCTTATAGACTTAAGAAAAAAGAAAGCGGAACTTATTGATGTTGGTATCCCCAATGATAATAATATAAGCTCCACTGTGGGAGAAAAACTGAGGAAATACCAGGAATTGGTGATAGAATTGAACGAAATATATAAATAGGAAGGTGTTATCCCTACTCCATTAATAATATCAGCGAATGGTCTCATACCAAAATCAAAAGTGGCAGGCGTGAATGGTTTGGGAGTGCTTTTTGATGTACCAAGAGAGGCTCAACCGTCGGTTCTCTTAGACACAGCACGTACAGTGGGAAAGGTTTTACATATTTGAAAAAAAGAAACTAAAAAATATGAAGGTGGTTGAATGTCTAGGTCCCCCACCTCAGGT
Organism: Halyomorpha halys; assembly: GCF_000696795.3. Lineage (NCBI taxonomy): Eukaryota > Metazoa > Arthropoda > Insecta > Hemiptera > Pentatomidae > Halyomorpha > Halyomorpha halys. Next base: position 134,215 of record NW_027105470.1, on the reverse strand, counting down.
ATTCAACCCACAATAGCGAGAAAAACCGAATAATAATAATAGTGGGGTCCGGCTGGGAAAGATGACCTTTTTTGTGTTATGGTCTCCTCTTGTGAGATTGTAACATGTCGTACATCGACCAAGCTACTCGCTATAATTATCTGTTCGAAAAGTCAGATAAGAAAGGCTAGAATGAAGGGCGGGAGTGGAGGGTTTCTGGCCGTTTTTCAATTTCAGGCGCTTTTTAAATATTTCTCGATTTAACTTTGTGTTTATTATTATAAAATAATCTTAAGATTTAACATTGTAATTGTGCTAAACGCTTGTTATAGGTTTATTTAAAAATGATTCTACACTTTTGCCAAACAACAAAAAATTCGCTCATTCGAAATTGTGTGTTTATTGACTGGTACAATTTGGCCTGTATTTGCGGCCAACCCGTCGGGGTCGGTTTTCAAGTGCAAAGACCACTTGCGCTTTATCCTCATGTTTGTTTTCAGTTTACATTGTTTTAGAAATAATTTCAAAAACAATGCAAACAAATGAATATTCGTGCTCTCCATGTTTTAATTAATTAAATAATATCCCCAATCTTTGTACTCAGTAATTAACTCATAAGGTGAAAATATATTGTTTCAAATATTGTTAATTAACTTTAGCAGTGTATTAATGTGATTTAACATAGCAAAAATATATGTTTATAAAGACATTATATGCCTAGCTAATTAAATTGAAAAGTTTCTGATCAAAATTCTACAACGAATGTTGAATTTATAGCTTATAGTAATACATTAATATGAATTTTTATCATCTACAAACTACATTTCTGATATTTACTAATTTTCGCCCATCTTTACTTATCTTTTTTTTAAGATTTTAAGATAGTAAATTGAATTTAATAGCCATATAAATTCAAAAGAACACAACAAGCGTGTGGCCTCTGACGTTTGTTGCATCCTTTGTTTACCAAGCTGTTGTATAAGTCTTGATTTTGCAACAAGTGGTAAACTTGTGGATTCAGTTTATAGCACTCCTTAACAACAGTGAAAGAGGACTAGAAAGTAGTCCAATGCATCTTCAAATTTCTACGACACCCAATTATTAATTAGTTCATTTTATATTTTTTATTTTAAAGTAATATTTGAAATTATTTATTTATATCATCGGTCTATGTATAAAGTTATTTGATCAGAGAGTAACTTTAATTTATTCCGTAGTTTTATAAATATCTACTTATTTTCATTTGCGACGTGTATGTATTATTTTACCTATCAGTATTATCTTTTTTTTTTTATTTTACATTTATGTATTTTATTTTTAATTATAAACTCTTCTATTTTTATTTAATATGTGGTATGGTTGAATACTAACAGCCTAAATACCTTTTGCCCTTGAGTGTAAGATTCTGTAATTACAGAAAAGTTTATAAAAAATAAATAAACAAAAGTTTGACATAATTAACAACAAAGTTTTTTTTTTTAAATATTATTTTATTTACTTACTATTATGGAACCGTACTGAAAATTTCAAATATCAGTTTTTGAATGGTAAGGTAGTAAAATAACAACATTTGAAACACCCTCTGAACGTATTTTTGAAAAACCGTCTGAATTATTTTTTGTCTTTAAAATGTTATAAATAAATAAGTGAAATTGTTTAATTTTAGTTAGTGGATTAATATTACTTAAATATTCATTTTAACGACAATAATAAGCCTTGGCATACAAAAATTAACGATATGTAATTTAATTTGTTATAAATACATTTTTATTAGCTTGATATAATAAAAAACCGCATCCATTGGATGTTGAGTTTCCTATCTTGCTACTCCTTATTGGTTTTGGAAAACCATTAATTTAATGATAATTTTGAACGTCTATCAACTTAGATAAAATCGCATATGACCTTTAATGTTTTTTATCGATTTTGTTATATGTGGGTTTTTCAATTCCACCTCTAGCCCAAACAAAAACTTAAGTACTCTATTCGGAGTTAGGTATCTCGACGTGAAAGATACCTGAAGATAAAATTTATGATTCTGTTAAAGCCATTTAATATTTGACGGAGTCTTTTTTGAAGGAAGCTCCCAATAGCAATTTAAAAAAATGGTTCTGATCTGAACATTTATTTGAGTGAAGTTAACAATAGAAACATAAACATATAATCAAAAAAAAGATTTAGAAAAAAAAATAAAGAATAGAAATTAAAAGAAAGGGGGCTTTCAAGATAAAATCAAAAGAGCGAACTCAATAATGAAAACAAATTTACAAAATTAATAACTATAGATAAATATAATACTGAGTGTCTGCGACTCCTATAGGTCAGAGGAAGATATCTCGTTACTCTACTGTAACAGTAGTGGACTATTGCTACGAAATCGTAGGCGCTACTTTTATAGACAACTTTCAAAAGTTGGTGGGCCCGCGTCTATACCGATTCGATTAATGCATCCAATTGTTTAATTTTAATTAAATTAAATACTGCCATGGTACTCGGCGATCGAAGTGGTTGTATTACCATTAATCATAAAAGCAATTAAACGTCTAAGAAACATGTAACGCAAGCAGACAAGGTCTGGTAAATGAATTCTACGAACGACTGATGGCGACTAGACAGCTGATTCAAGACCGTAGATTGTTGACCCGTAGGAAGGCGATGCCACCCCATAACCCACACTGACTGTTATTCTTACATTTAAACATTGTAATAAAAAATATAAATAAATCTGTTTCTTTTAAAAATACATTGAAAAAAAAAACATTGAGAAAGTAATACAAATAAAAATAAATGTAGTTAAATTAAATTCTGAGACTATTTACAAATTATTCGTTGAACTTGGCGTAAACAGATTCATTGTGAATATGAAATTTTTATTTTACACCTAGGAGTAATATATTCGAGATGGTTTTAAAGAGTAAAGTAAAGTGCAAAGTAAATTTAGTATTAAAGAGTTTTAAGAACGCACCTAAAATAACAGAAAACTTTTTTGATCTAGCCTGAACCAGTTTTAATATTATTTAAATGTAGAAGTCATAGCTACGTTTTTCAAATGTTAGTTTTGAGAGTTATTTTTAAGGAAACTAACCAACTTCATAATCTTCCGTTTACAAGTCACCAGACTTTCATTTATTTATTTGTATATATATTTTTATTTTTTTGTGAAAGTTTTAAACGAGCAGTAGGTGTAGAAGGAGGAGGAAGAGAACCCTTTCACATATAATAGAAAAAGTTGGTAGCTTTGCGAACGCTTGGCATTAGCAATTGCGAGAGGAGCCAGGCAGATATTTATTCAGCCCTTTCACATGTGAAAATTAAGTGGAAAAGTTTCGTATCATCGGAAAAGTTTATTGCTCCGTATTCAAAATGCAGGAGCCATTCTGAGGACTTTTTACGACGGATATTCAGGACTAGATTGCACATCTAGTGGAATCATAACCGAGCTTATTCTCCTCAGGATCCAGCCTCCGACTGCATTCTAAGTTCCCGAGGGAAGGCTTTTCTGTTTTAGTGTTTCCTTGGGGAAATACAATATTATCTCCGATGAAGATAATAGAGTGAGCTGGAAATGTTTAAGTAATTAATATTGACTGATTTTACATCTTAGAAAGATTATTAACAACAACTTTTTCTTCAGATATTTTACGAATTAGTAGTTTTCCTCATTAACAAAAGTCGACTCCCCACGGAACCCATGAAAATGAAATCTGTCTAATCATGTTGATGAGTGTGGTTTCTTACACTCTAATACCTAAACGATTTCACTGTAATTGTTTCTCCTATCACACAATATTTAAAAGCCGCAGAACTAATCTTACAGACGTTATTTCGGGATTTGGCAACATCAATGAATGTTAGACTACAAATTGTAGTTTCCAAAAGAAGGTTTGTTTCTTGAATTATTTTTTTCTGAATATCTAGGGCCAATTCCAACTTAATACCGAAAAAAATCGGTTTTGCACATTTTTGATTGTCCAGAAAAAAATTAGTTTTATTGACCTTTGACTTAAAAGTCAACTATTTTCTCATATTGGAGCAACTTTTGTGAAAGTTTCGTTGACGTATTGAGACGTATGAAGTCAGGGGCCGTCTTGGAAGGTGTAACAAAAATAAGGTGAGAATAATAATCATATTAACCACTATGAAATCAACATTTTATTTATAGGAAAAATGATTTTAGTGATAGAAAAATTAAGATTTATATTTTTACACCTGAAAATATTGTCAAAATAAATGGATTCCTTGGAATTCAACACCGTGTATAACAGAGGAATTTATTTATTTTTTTAAATAAATGGTATTCTTATTAATTCTCAACACTCTTTATCATATCAATTCGGCCGTTCTCAAGGACAACATTAAATATAAATTTACACCCAAATTGAAAAATGTTTTGCAAGCTATTCTGCCCAGGTCAATAACTTTTTTTTTAATCATTTATTTATTGTTATTTACAACTGTATAACATATATACAACAAGTAAATTTGCTGTAGGTGAGATAGTGACATGATACGAACATGTGGAGAATCTACCCATTGATAGAACTCCAATAACATTTCTAGAAGAGAAGATCCCGAGGCCATCTTCTTTTCAGACGCCTAGGAGGATTATTAGGTAATGAAGGAGAAGCCAGGTTAGAAATAAGTGATTTGGGTGGTTGGGAAGTTTTGGAAGGAATGGTATCTAGTTTTGGCCAAATCGGCAACATATGGGACATTAAGGTAATGATGGATGACTTGATTTGTGACAAAGTAAGGAGCATTAAGGATTTTGGACCGTAAGGATTGGATTCGGGAGGAATTTGATGGTTTAGTGGAGCACCAAAGCTCAACTCCGTATGTCCAGATAGGTCATTAATTAAAAGTCAAATTACCCTATTTCGTTACAATTTCATTCACTTTTAAAACTTTTAATTTGGATCAACTTACACTATCGACTATCATATAAACAAACTATTTTTAAAAATAGATTTTATATAATATAGAGTATTGAGACTTTACAAGGATATCATTTGATTTATTTAAAAAATAAATACCAGTCTGAAGAAATTGAAAAGATATAAATAAGAATTCATGAGAATTACAGGAGATTTAGAGGTTTGGGTGTTGAAACAATTTAAATGTTTTTGGACAAAAAGGACAGTTTTCTACAACTGTGGGCCACTGTAGTTCTGAGGTTGTAAAGATCTACGCCTCAACTTCCACAGCTACAAATGGCCCACCAATTAGTAATCATCTTAGTATGGCGTTATAATTCCTTTATTGGTTTTATAACTATCGTGTCTTAAAGGCCATACAAATTACTTTTCACGGTCAATCTTCCCATACTCAGTATTACAATTATTCAGCAATTTTACATTTATACAATATTATTCAATCTTTGGGAATAGTAAATATTAAGAGCTAAAGAAGATTAAAATAAAAACTGTTATTTCACCCCAACGTTTATTACTTTTATGAAAACTATATATAATTATTAGTAACAATCGATGAACTTGCCAACCATAGTACAGTTGAATAAAAAACGGTGGTTGTTCCGAAATCACAAAAAAGTTTTGAGTTATTTTAGGGGGAAAAAAAAAGAAAATCTTCGTTATTTCCTCCCAGTCAGTGATTCAGGGGGGGGGGGGTGATTCCCAGAAAGGGAATCTACATTATATGTCATTAAAGAGTAAATATTAAAGTATCAAAGATGCACCACCCTCTTCCTCGAAGTTTATTTTATTCCAGGAAAACTTGTCGCTCACATTTCATTCGAAGTCTGTTTCTTTAAAACCACCTATAACTTTAAAAGAACTTAATAGAACAATATTGAAAGTAGAGAAAATTCTGTAAAATATGAACCATGTCTATACTTCTGGTAGTTTCTGAGATATCGTTTTTCATAAATTAAATGCAGGTACAAAACATAATGAAATCAACATTAAGCAATCTAAAAATGCCCAAAGACTTTTGTCATATACTATTAAGCATCAATGCATTGCTTTACCTCGAATTTGTTAATTTTAAACAATCAATTAAATTAGGAAAAAATAATTAATAAAATTAAATTAGGAAAAAATAATAAATAAAATTAAAATGAATTAAGTATAGCTATATATAAAATTATATGTGAATAATATGAGAAATTTAGTTCAAGTATTAGGTATATTAGACAACAAAAAATAACATTTAGCTCAATAAGAATAAAATGTGAAATTTAGTACAATATAAAATAAGTGTTATTTGAATATCTTCTCTATTCAGTCCAGGTTTGGTGGAATTTAAAGCTATGAAACAAAAGTTACAATTACACGAAAATTTCGTTTCTAGTTATGAGCTTCGGGGAAAATACAACAAAAGAAAATTAGATGTGAGATTATATTAGTATTATATGAGTAGAAAGTATTAACTAATGCCCTCTAATTATAGCTTTTAAGAAGGATTTTGTTTTATGAAAATATATTATATTTGTAAGAGGAGAAATTATTTTATTGTAGGGAATTCAAAACTGGTAAATTGGTTGTTGTTACTTGCATGAAAAAAAATAATAATAATATTTTATTTATTCTGAGACGAGTCACTTTAGAATAATACAGAGAAATGGACAGATGAGGGCTGAAAAGTCTCAGAGATTCTTAAACAAAAATACAAAGCAATATTAAAAGTCGTTATAAAAAATAATTAAAAGTTACTTTCTCATTTTAATCAGTTGAACAATAAAAAAAATAAAATGACGTAAAAATAATTCAGAATGATATTATAGTTTATATACATATTTACTATTATATTGTACAATTATATAGTTCACTATAATCCAGTGGTTAACTGTAATTAGTAACAATACTCCAAATGGTTGTGGCATCTAATCTTCCCTTTTTTGTATATTGTATCCAATAAAATCATACAATTTAATTGTATGAACTACTGGCATAGACTGGTCTGCCAGTATTTCATGATATGAAGGCAACGAGGTAAGATAGGCAGGATATGTGACTCGAAGGAATCAATCAGGACGCCTCTACACAACAATGAATGGTAGGACAAAGACCATGAGAGAGGCTAAAAACCAGATGGACAGACAGGACCGACAAAGATGCAAAAGAGGTGCGAGCAAAAACTGGAAAATAGTACAGGAGAAGGCTGGTTCGGGCGACACAAGGTCTTTAGGGCAAACAGAAAAAAGTTATATATATGCCAATATTTAATTCATTTTAATTTTTTTTTTCTTGATTTATAGTTTAAAATTGACTAATTCGAGATAAAGTAATGAATTTATGCTTAATAGAACATGAAGAAGGTCTTCGGACATTTTAAGATTGCTTTGTTAAATATTTCATTTACTCTTTGGCATTTCTCTGATCCAATGAAACCGCCTTCTGTCTATAAGGCACCTTGAACAATGTCCCATTACCGCAGGTGGAGAACTAATGTGGCAAGGTGCAGAGGTACAAGGGATGAGGGCTTGCCTCTCTGCTGCTGCACAGGTGTCGGCGCACTAATTAGATGCACCTGTCTGTCCCAAAGGACTTCTCCTTTTCCTCTGAAATATACCTTCTGATAACGTTAATGTCGTCAACGTTTGAATAAATAACTATGCTTGTATAGTAACTATACTCTCATGTAATAAGTAACTATGCTTGTATAGTAACTATACTCTCATGTAATAAGTAACTATGGTTGTATAGTAACTATACTCTCATGTAATAAGTAACTATGGTTGTATAGTAACTATACTCTCATGTAATAAGTAACTATGCTTGTATAGTAACTATACTCTCATGAAAGCACCTTTTAAATTACCAACCTTTTGGTAGTTTTCTCTTGTACTCGTAGCATTGATAATCGGTCTCTGGCTTCAGTATGGTGGCTATTAACGGCGAATACATATAAAAAAAAAAAAAAGACAAAATAAATCTAGAGCTTAATTAAAATCATATTTATAATCAGTACATATTATATACATATTGATTCATTTTCATCTTTATTGTATCTTGCCCTTTGTAGCCCTGAAAAATATTATAGCTGCACCGGAACGTTAACATTCTATAATTGTTTTTTTTTTAATTTTTTTCTATTTTAATGTTAATCAACATTCTTCCGACCTTCTATATTGCCAACTCCAAACAACTATTAAATACATAAAAATAACCTATACTACTACCAACCATGAAAAATCAGAGACTCAGTAATTCATAACTAATTACTTTTTCTGGAACAACGGCCATGCAAGTAGGTAATTTACTCAACTAACAGATGTTCCTCTAATTAAGAGTCTCAACTTTATAGAGACTGAGTGTTGTACCTCAATGGGGCTACCTCGCTCCCATATTCAATTAAAATGAACTTAATTCTGTTTCGCTACAACCTATGAAGTACTTTTTAAGGAAGTACTGTTACTAAACCAACGATTGTGCAAAGAGTGCCCCATTCATGAGGCTGGGTGAACGCCGTAGGACTTCCGAACCCGTAGGTCTGAAACTAAAATAATTATCAGTCACAGGTGGATTTGACCCGGGTCCTTTCAGTTACTAACACAGTGCCTTACCACGGTGCTACCTACTCCTTCCCTTATTCGATACATTGTAAACATTTTTTTGTTTTCTTTTGGATTGAATTTCAACATAAACATTAGCAAAGGCGTACAATATAAAAACAAAAAAAATACAATCCAACCCGGCCGAATCCGGCCCACTAAGACCCCCAGGGAGGGATGGTCCTAAATCACTATTGAAAAATTTGCTTAAAAGGGAAGAGGAATCTTAAGATAGTTTAATCGAGCAATATTTAAAAAGCGCCTGAAATTTAAAAACGGCATCAAACCCTCCACTCCCGCCCTCCGTGGTAGCCTTAATTATCTGACTTCTCAAACAGATAATTATAGCTAGAGGTTGGTCGATCTTTAGGTCACAACCTCACAAGTGGAGATCATGACACAAAAAAACCCACTTTCACACCGTTTGTTTTTTTTTCAATTTCAGGCGCCTCTAAATATTGCTCGATTGCACTTCTGAAGTCTTGTGAGATTGTGACATGTTGTACATCGAGCAACCTTCCCGCTATAATTGTCTATTTTAAAAGACAGATAAGTAAAGCTACCATGGAGGGCGGGAGTGAAGGGTTTCACGCCGTTTATATTTTATATATTATATTAATATTTGCACTACAATAATTTTATGTATTAAGGTGTACAAGAAGCTGCTAACATAAGATAAAACATGTTAGAAGTCACACATGTGTACGGGGTGGGCGAGGAGGTACTTGTTCAAATGGGTCAATATTTTATTTTTAGCGAAGTTCAGAAATACCACAGTTCGTGGGTGAACGACCTCTGGGTACTTCACTTCTGTTCCGTGGGTCTTCTGACTAAAGGTTGTCTCGCTATCAACATTGTACCACTATCAATATTTCACAATGTACTTATATTTAAAATACAAGCGAAGTATCGATATCTATAATTTACTATGTACTTACTCTATAAATTCTTTAGAGTAAACCACTACAACCAATGAAGGATCAGGAGTTCAGTTCTTTGTAAAGAAGTACTGTTTTTATACGGTTATGTAAGGAGGTGATTTTTTCATGAACACGATCAACTGCTACTTTTTCTCAAGTCAAGGGTACCTACTTAATTAAAATGGATGGACTCAAAGAAGACTCCAGAAACCACAGGGTTGATTCATAACTACAATAAGAGAATAAATAATTATCTCTCACAGTCGGATTCGAACCTGGGTCCTTGAAGTTAGATAGCTGAACAGACCCTTACCTCTGTTCCACCTCCCCCTTCATGTATAATACAATCGATCATTAAATAAATACAAAACATAAATTCAAGAATATATAATTTTTATCAACAATAATTAAATTAATTTACCAAAATGTTCAAAAATTGAAGACTTATTTTTAACAATTTTTTTTATTAATTTAATTAGAATAAAAATTACTTACGACTACTTTCACAATAAATCATAATTCTTTTTTTTATTTTCTTAAAAAATTACATAAGTTTATGTGTTGACAACATCGTCAACCGCAAAGAGAAAATACTTATTAACTACCTTTATCAGGGCTAAAAAAGATACTTAAACACTTAAATGAGGTAAGAAAGTAAGCAAATATATAACAAAAATAAAATTTTAACTAAGGTCTGGCTAATTGTAATAATCTCCATAAAAATTAACAATGTGATTGCCATAGGATGGGCAATGTGTAATAGTGCTAATACACAATCATAGAAAAAAATAAATAAAATCTCTATATGATATAAACAGAAAAATAAATAAATAGAATGAACGTAATAAAATAATGTGAAATAAATTATATGCAATATTTACAATCTCGACCTGAGGATCCCCAAGCCCACTCTATGAGATGGCCTTTCACCGCTACCCTGGTAATGAGCCAGTGGAGGCTGAGTAAGTGCGCTAAAGCCGCAATCTCTCTGCATGAACGGAGCATCTGGACATTGCCAAAACTCCAATTGTCGATTTTATTTTACAAAAGGTATCTTGGCTACTGCCGTTTCAACCTTCGAGGTGGATTGTAAGGATAGGTGGAACTGAGGATGATTAGAAAGATTTACATGGAATTTTGCGAATTTATTTGTTATGAGGTCAAGAACAAAAGTTACATGAAGGTCATAGTGTAGTGTTCTGTTGGAAACGTAAAAGAGTGCATTGACTACGGTTCTAAGGATTTTGGATTGAAAGGATTGGATACGTTTGATGTTCAAAGGTTTAGCTGTTTCCCAAAAGTCAAGTCCCTTTGTCCAGATAGGTCTGAAGATAGATTCTGCTGAGTAGTTAATAAAGTTGGCTGAACCGTCTGTTTAGCTTTTGTCTAGACTTACAAGTATGTTGGTGCCAGGTGAGTGTTTTGTCTAGTACGAATCCAAGAAATCGCATTGTGTTGTATCTGGTTGAACGAATATTATTAAAAGTAGCAGGTGAACAGAAGCTACGGCAGAGAGAGAAAGTCACATGGGTGTTTTTCGATTCATTGACTTTTATCCACCATCGATTGCATCATTGCTCAATCTGAGCTGAGGCTGTCAGCAAATGTTGCTAGGAACGTATCGGGAGTGGTGGGAATGTCAGCTGTGAAGAAGATATAGCAGACAGGACCCAAGACACTACCTTGGGGAACCCCTGGCTCGATCGAATAGACATTCGAGTACTGAGAACCACTGCGAACTCGAAAGGGGCGATTTTAGTGGTAGGAGCGAAGGATAAGGTATAAGGGTTGAGGTAAAAGGGACTTGAGCTCGAAAAGCAATCCGGAATGCCATACCCAGTCAAAAGAATGCGCTATGTTCAGAAAGGCTGCCGAGCAGTACCCATGTAAATTAAAAAATAAAAAAGATGTACAGTGAACCAAAAAATTAAATAAGAATAACAAAATGTTTTAGAACTTTAATGACTCAACAGATAAATGAGAAGTATGATAATGGACAAGATAGGAAACGCATCTTATTGATTGCAGGCAACGAATGGTTGACAGGAAATAGAATGGTGGAGGTTGGTGATTAAGTAATACATTACATTTGAAAATAATGTTAAACTAAATATTATTATCAATTTAAGATAATATTAAAGATATTATTAATAAGTTATCATAATTAACCACACCTTTGTTAAATTTTATGTTTGTTATCTATTACCTTACTTTTTACCTCATTTAAATGTTTGTATCTTTTTTAGCCCTGATGAAGCCCTGCAACGTGGGGCGAAACGTTGGCTCATACGTTGACTGCCGGATATCCGGCACATCCTGATACGTTGACCGGACCGTAGCATATACGCCGCAAGGAAAATAATTTTATGACAATTTGAGTTTTTTTCTTTGACCACACCTATACCATCTTCCTCTTATTACCACACACGGTCAATTATCAATCTGCCAGTAACTTAAAAAAATCTTTTAAATTTTTTACAATTGAGCATCAAATACTTTAGCTCAGTAGTAATAAATACAATGTTTGTCTACCAGCTCCCGGACTTGAAAACAAAATAAAATTGTTGTTGCATTGGTTATTTTCCATGGAAGAAGATTGGCGAGACCATGTGCAGCGCAGAGTGCAGTTACCCGACCCGGGCAATCATCGCCCTCACGATGAGGGGCCGAGATACCCCGAGGCACCAGCCGGCAGATTGCCGGTTCGCAGGAGGCAATTTTATGCAACTCTTCTGCAGCAGTCCTCCTCATTACATGCAATCAGTGGATACCGTCTCAGCTCAAAATATGGACTATTAACTGCATTTCTTCAATAATCAAGTCCTTTGATATTCTTTTAGGTTACTTCATTCAAATTTTGATGAGTGAAAATTATCATCCAGGGTGGAGATAGGTCAGGGTTCATGAGTTGGGATACAGAATTCAAATAATAGTTCTTCTAATTATTTTTTTCTTTGTAAATAAATTCACGACTACTCTATAAACATGCAATGGAGAATCTACACCGTAAAGATTCTCAACCGAAGTTATTACAGAAAGGAAATTAAAACCGGTATATTATTTTCCGTTGGCAATTGCCGCCCTCTGTGAAGATGAATAGGAAGTGCATCTGGAAGATTTTTACGAGCTTCGTGAAGCCTACCAAATGAAAAAGGAGTATTCGAAAGCGATTCTCTAGCACGTGTCCACCAATATTTTCAAATGCAAATTACACTTCTAATTTCTAAATTCTCTCATATTCAATGGTACGAAATACTGTCATAAGTTCCCTTCATTTTTACTAAAATAAATGAGACAAATAATATTTATATATATTCGTTATTTACATCGAAGCTTCTTCGAAAAATATGCTTCTTAAAATAAAAAATATGTTTCCCACTCCTATCTGTAAAGTCTGCAACCTTTCTGAAATTCTACCACTGAAAAAGGACCTTTTTTGACACGTTTCAAACAATAAATTCACTATCTACTGATTGTTCAGCCCACTTTCTATGAAATGTAACTTTTTTTTTTTTGGTATGTTAATTTATTTAATGTAATTTACAACTGTACAAAATAATACAATAAGTAAATATGTTTGTTGTATGTTTCATATACACTTGAAAATCTTGGGAAGGAACCACTCATCGGTGGTACTTCAAACATTAATTTAAATTAGAAGGTCCGTGACCATCTTCTTTTCAGACGCCTCGGAGGATTATCAGAGATTGTTATGGATGAAAGATTAAGAATTAATGGGTTAGGATGATTAAGGAGTTTGGAATGAAAAGACGCATATCTGTTTTGAACCAATTCTGCAACGAATGGGATGTTAAGGTCTTTGAAATGTAACTTTAAAAAAAAAAAAAAAAAAAAAAAAAACTGTATCTGAACAATTAAACGTAAACAGCTTTGTAAGGCTTATAGCCCAAGTGGAGAAAAAGGGCAGTAATTTCACTACAGTTTTGGATAACTTTAATAAAAACTATGTTTAATTAGTAGTCAAAATTGATGAGTCTGCCAAGTACAGTCAGTAGGAATAAAAAATAGTGGCTGTTTCAAAACGTGAAAGAAAAATTAATTTTTCTTTCAAAGCTATGTAACAACTATAAATCTTATTATAATTCCATAGTTAAATAATATTTCAATCCACACGTAAGTGAGTCCCACTGGGACGGACCCGCACACTACACCAAAGGGATGACTCCGGGGTAAACTATACATTACCAAAACCGACAACCAACGGGACTTAATGACCAAGCTGTTAGGCGCCCTTTCAAAACAAACAAACAACTAGAAATCAACAGTTTATCGAATATCAATTAAACTACTACTCCAACGAAGATAAGTGTCATAAACTACTTTATAGAACATTTAATTAGCTTTAATCTTAATATTAATAGACATATTTACGTCGAATGATGTTTATGATATAGATTTCTCAAATTTAATTCACTAATTATTCATTTTTCCGTGCATTTTTTTTATAAAAAGTTGCTTTATAAAAAGCTATGTCTCAAGAAATCTTAATCTTAAATTACTCTATTAGGGTTTCTATTTTAGCAAAATTACTGTTCTTTAAATGATGTTCTAATAGGTTATATAATGTTATTGGTACTTTTAGCAAAATTACTGTTCTTTAAATGATGTTCTAATAGGTTATATAGTGTTATTGCTACTTTTAAAAATGGAGCTTCGAATGAAAAATTAATTTTTTTTTAATGTTTTGGAACATCCGCCATTTTTATTCCCGCTAACTATACTTGGCAGACTCATCAATTTTGATCTATGTTTCTGTGAATTTACTCTACTTTAAATGATGCCCTATTAGATTTTCTTGTATTGTATGTAGTTTCAACTATATAGAGCTCCAAATGAAATTTTTTTTTTTAATGTTCTGATACAGCCACAAGTTTTAAAATCCACTAACTATACTCGGCAAACTCTCCAATTTCGACTAATAATTATACATAGGTTTCATTAAAGAAATAAAAAATTGGGGTGAACTAACCACCTTTTATTCTCTAATGGAATAAAGACGATATAACTCGAGGAATCAACTAAAGACTTGTTTTCGACGATGAATCTTAGGAAACAATTCTTCAGTCTTATTTCAAGCTAACCACGTTGATAATAATCGAAATAAATTAATGTAAGGGAAGAAGCCACGATCTGATGGTTCTTTTGGAGGCATGGATCACGGAATCTTTGGAACTCCTTAAGGATCCCATAAGATTTTTGGGTATCCAGTAAAATGTGATTTAAGACAATGCATTACTTGCGCTTTTGCACTTTTTGTTTTAAAAATATATCTATTCTGTATCATAAGCTGATATTCTAAAAACGAAAGCAAATATTGGTTGATGCTAAATTGGTTGAATGAGACTACACGGATTTGACTTAGACATCTGCAACGGCCAAATGGAATATTTCCGATATTAGTCATATACAACCACTCTATTTCGGAAATGACAACTGTCAATCAATGCAAATCAAGTCCGAGATTACTATAATTTTCAGAGATGCGGAGTAAAAACGAAAAAAAAAACACTTCCATATCTGCATTTGAACTAATGAAATAACTGATTTTTTTTTCCTCTTCGGCTCATGTACAATTTATTCACGTAGTTAAAGTTGATTTCTTGTTGTAATAAACACATCTTAAGATGATTAATGAGTAAATGTTATTTAATTTTTCCACATATTTTATGTTAGCTCTCAAAATAAAGTTAGTTTTAGCTCTACCCTCTACTATTTTGCATTGTTCTTTGTTATAGTGTTGCAATGATAGAAGAGATATTTTTCATTCCTTCTTGAGTTAGGGAGACGGTGCTGAGACAGAAGCTGACATCATTAAAAATAAAATGTAAGTCTTCATTATTTTCCTCCTCTCCATGGAGTCCCTCCTATTCTAATGTTCTATATCATTTCGTTGAATGCAATGCTGGTAATCCTATCCCGCTTTATTTATCCTCCCTCGCTTACAATCAGGCAATTAGTATAATTGGATTTATAAAGCGGAATATTTTGCACTCGTCAAATATGAACTTGCAAAATCACATTTTTGTTCTAAATCATATATACGAAAAAGTGAAATAAAACTTGATACACTAACATTAATATGTTACACAAACATTAACATCCCCACCAGGCTGATCTGGTATTAAATAAAAAAAATTATATTATTGTATTTATTATCATTATGTCTTTACTTTTTATTTTTGATTAATACGAGTATGTATGTATGGTATGATGTATGAGTGCTTACACCCATTGCCCTTGAGTGTGACAGAATGTATCATTCCAATAAAAGTTTAAAAAAATCTTTGGCTTTCCAAGGATATATTATACGTCTATATTATTAATCTAATTTCTGGTAGTTTGTGTGAGAAAAATATTTCAGCTTTTTTTTTTATTTATTTATTGCTATTCACACCTTTATTTACATAAATACACATTAAGTAAATTTGATGTAAGATCAAAATGGAGTGATGCAGGCGTGTAGAGAAACTACCCATTGGTACCCATTGATATTTCTACAATAGGTCTGGAAGCATTCTTCTTCTCAGGTGCCTCGGAGGATTATCAGGAATAGAAGAAGAAGCAAAGTTAGAAACTAGAGGGTTTTAGGTGGTTGGAGAGAATAATAATGGAAGGATTGATATTTGGTTCGGGCTAGATCAGTTACATATTGAACATTAAGGTCCTTATGTATTATTTTATTTGTGACAAAGTAATGAGCATTGAGAATTTTAGGAAGGATTTTGGATTATAACATCGAATACGAGAGGAGTTCAAAGATATAGTGGAGACCCAAAGCTCCAGATATGCCTTATGATTGATATGTAGGTCAGAATTTTGTAATAAATTAGAATTTCCTCGAATTTAATATAAATTTTTTCATATTTTATATTTATCCAGTATTAATTACTACCTATAATGCGAGGTAGTTATTTCAAAAACAATGATTTCAATGGTACTTGAGAGGAAACCATTTTGTCTGTTTATTTCAATGAATATAACAGCCAGCTGATATTAAAGATCTCTTGCTTGTATTTGATCTAACAAAATCTTCTGAGCAGTTTGCGGGAAAATCGCACAAATGGTAAAAATCTAATATATAAAGTAGTATTTCTGGTCAGTTTGTTTTATCAAAAAAGCTATTGTATCATTCCAGGCACACGCCTTTCTTTAATATTTGATTTAAGTCTTTTCGTATTTAAACTCGCCTGTTCACAGATACATACACAAATAACATTAATAAATTACTCGACATTTACACACACAAAACATTTTGAGATACTTACAAGGACTATATATTCCATATATGGGATGTGAAAGTAAAATATTCAATGCCGGTTTCACCATCACTATTTATACTACGATTAGTCAAATCTGGGGAAGCTCAATAATTATCCGTTGTAACTAAAAAGTTAACCTTAAAATCTGGTGATAAACTCTATCGGCCTATAAGAGCAGGTTAAGAGCAAATCAGGAGATTCAGAGCAAATCTACGTTTTAAGTTGGTAATATACAAGGAAACTTCCATAGTTCTTGTTGGATTTGTTATCAAGCGAAGGTGTATTATATTATTTCGTGTATTTCCAATCTTTTTTTTTCTTTTCGATGATGAAAATAATTGCTGAAATATATTTTAGGAGAATTTTCACCTCTGGGGGAGAAATTCAGGCTTCTATTGTTCATGCTAAAAAAAAAAAAAAAAATCAATGTAGTTGCACTGATGAGAAAACATAATAACTGAAATCAAGATAATTTTTCAGGTTTTCTATTAATTTTATGTAAACTTAAGTTATTTGAGTAAACATAAAATGCAACCTTTTGATTCATTATTCCAGTTGTTTAATAATGATGATTTGTCCCTGCGGATGAATTGAAAAAAAAAATCATTATTTGTTCTAATAAATTATGATTTACTATTGATATAATTTTATAGTACTTATAATATGATAAATATTACTTACCTTAGCTGTGCTTAAGTTACAAAAATGTAAAAAGTTTGGAAGAAAATATAAAAAGGTTATAATTATGCTTAAAAAGGTTATAGTTATTTTAGTTTCAGGTAACCATGGTAACCGGGTTAACAAAATTGTAGAATAAAAAAACAGGTCGCTTATTTCCTAGAGTTTTACTTTACCCTCAGACTAATCTAGGTTATAAAAATCTTTGTTTTTCCAGAGATTGGTTTAACCGGCCCTTAATGTCAGAAATCAGTTGGACTATCCGAACTTTGTTAATTAACCCTGTAGAGTCAATCCATCCAACATCAAACTTCATTGATATTTTTTCTAAATACTAAATAACACTTTAGAAAAATAAAATCTATATCACCACAACCCATGAAGGTGCAGTACTTTGTAAAGAAGTACTGTTACTAGACCAACGGTTATGCAAGGAGGTGATTTGGGCAGAATCACGCTAGACCGCTAGATTTTAACCCAATTAGGGCACCCAATTTATGAGATATATTTATGTACTGTCTCAATTGACGAAAAGTTTATTAATTAACTATATATTGATATATAAAATTTATTTTAAAAAATAAAAAAAATACATAGATGAAATCAGATTGTGTTTTGGATATTACTATAGTACTTATAAAGGATTTTTTATCGGATGATAAATGTAATACCAATAGGAGAGGTTCTATGAGTGTAAAATAGCAGACATTTAATTAACCATAACTGAATATAGCCTAAAATAAATTATTAAAACTTAAATTTATTAGTTAAGTATATAGATGACTTATTACCAATAATTTACAAAAAATTATATAAACCAATTCATTGAAGTAAATAATTTACAAAAATTATATAAATTGATTCATTGCAATATTAAACTATACATAGAGAAATGGTGGGAGGAAATTATACATACATATAGATAGAAGTAGCAATAGTAGTTAATTTTATAAAAATATAACAATAACAAACAACAAATTGCTACATTTTCATCAGATAATATTTAACGTAAAAATAATATTATAACGCACGTTTTAAAAAGTATAATTGATAATAATGGAACTATAGGCGTCAATTATAATAATGCCTGTACGCCTATTACAATAGACACCAGAAGTAAATTTATAGTATTACACATATTAGTATGTAACAAAAAAATTTATGAACACGTTTAAAGACATGTAAAAATTAAAAATTTAGAAAAAAAAAAGAATAAATTAAAAAAAATTATACACTAGCTATCAAAACAACAAAATCGATGTACTAGACAAAACTAACGTTATTTATCAATTAAATTGTAAAAAATGTATTGATTCTATGACTATATATGTCTTACAAACCAAACAGAATTTAAACAACTTCAGAGTAACTCTAACTCTAAGAATAAAAAATACAAATTTATGAACAGGTTCATACACCCACAGTACCAATTTCAAATATAATTTTGACTTTGAATAACCTGAAATAATATAAAAAAGTTTATAATAATTAAAAACGTAAAGTAACGGAATTAATTTATTAATATATTTATTCCTCCAGTACTTATAATAATTAAATATTATTAAATTAAATTTCTTAACTAAACAATTAGTCATTTTTGGCTGGTTTGTCTTTGAGTATTTTTGTCCCTAAAGGGTGAGGGAGTTTTGTTTTTGTTAATTATTTAATTTAAAATATAAATGTTTACTAGATGAAGCATTATTAATTAATAAAACAACTCTCATAATTAATATGGACCATAGTAATTAAAATGATACCTAATTTATCTGATAATTGCACCTGAGAACAGTACGGGGAGATAATATAAAATATAATTTACTAAGTGAATCATTTAGTACACAATAAACAAACATCTAATGTTGAATATTTATAATAGTATCCCTTAATAAACCGTAATATTAAAATAATTATTTCTGATACCACCTCCCGTGTAGAATTAAAATAGAACTCATTACAATATTCAGAAATTGTAAAAAAAAAATAATATGATTTTACATTAAATTCCAAAAATATATTACATAACTAGTTTTATAATTTCACTTTATAAATATTGATTTTCGCCAATGCTCAATTCAACTATACTCATATATATGCCATTAATTCAAATTCTGAATGTATTGGTTGACCTATGATTTTTTACTTTGGTGTACAAGTCAAATTATATTTTTGAAGATGATTCACCGTGTTAAAATAAGTTAAAAAGACTTATTTATTATTTCCAACGTTTCGGCCAGAATTTCTTGCCTTCATCAGTGCTATGAACAAAAACAATCCATATAAACAAAAAAATCCTTTTATTAATTACTTGTTATCTTGTTTTTTGTGAAACAATTGCAATTGTTATTTTATTATGAATGTAATTGCTGTTTATATTTTCTCTTGTAGTTGATCTTCTCCAATTATGTTCTTTAATGTTGAGTAAGGCAGACCATGGGGAAGATGTCCACGGAAAAATTCCGCCCCTCCCTCGGGAGATTTTCTCAGAGAGCCTTATATTTTTAGGGCGGTCCATTTTCGTTTCTTAGTTTTCATTGGTTGAAAGTATTTAAGAACTGACCCTACTTTAATTATTTGGCTCCACCTACATTTATAAATTAGTGTCTGTACGATACGGATTGTTACTAATCTCCTTTATTTTTTATCTTGAAGGGCAAGGTCTTCGATAATTTCTTAGCTTTTGTTAATAACTTCTTGGATTTGTACCTGGTCACTAGTATACATCCTTAATACTTTAAATATAATGACCTTACTCATAACTACTTATATAATCCTCATCATGACTAAAGTAAATTTATTTTTATAATTACAGTGACAGTGCCATTGGTCATTGTCTGTTGGGCCTTATCATAATATTATATTACAAAAAACATAAATAATACATGTAATTTACAAACGGATATGAGTGATATAAACATACATTGATATAAATGCCGAAAAGACTAAAGCTGTCGAAATTAGATCTCCCTCTCTCCTTAAATCTAACCCAGGTCTCACAACCTTATCTTAAACAACACTCCTATCTCATTCCTTACGTCAGTCAAAAATTTTGAAGTCACTTTTGATCAAACTTTATCCTCGAAACCATACATTGCCCGAATTTCCAGTCGAGCCATAGCTATTCAGAAGCAATTCAATAGAATCCGTTATCTCCTTCCATTTAAAACCCGTCAACTCTTAGTTTCCTCCACTTTGAAGTTGGCCGCTTGGTATATGGTGGACTCTCGGATAATTTCGAATCTAAACTTAAACGTCTAATGAATCACACAGTACGATTTATTTTCGGGATCAGCAGAGATACGCACATAACCCAGTATTACGCCGATCTGAAGTGCCTCTATCCATCCTTCCGATGCCAGTATTTCCTAGCTTCCTTTCTATTCCAAGCAATTAGTACTCAGCGCACTTCCTAGATCCTAGAAAACATCCAATTCAAATCCTCAATCCAATCCCGGTTATCTGATATTTACCCCCCCTAACCTAACCGAACTGCAGCGTTTGATAAATCATTTTTTAATCAAGCTGCATATCACTGGAACTCCATTTCCTAACATATGTCATGTACCAACCCTCGTTTAAAACCCTTATACTTAATAACCTTTTACTTCACCAATAGAATAATAGAACAAATGTAACTACCTTTTTGTTTTGTTGTTTTTTTTTCTCATCTCTTATTTATAATTAAGTTTTTGTTTTTTTTACAAATTTTATCTAATTCCAATAAAAGCAATTAAAAAAATATATACATTGTATTAATTAATTAACTCAATATCACTAATAAAAGAAAGCGAAAACGCTGACTGATTTCTGAAATTAAATGATTATTTATTATTAATCACTTTACGAGTGATTAAATCTGTTAAAGTTTGTTTTTCATCTGTTAGGTCTGATACAGAGGGGGCATAATGACGGAACATGTCCTACTACAACTCACAAACGTGAAAAATAAATCATTTGATCCAATTAAAAGTTTATTTCAAGTCAATCAATAACTTCCCAACATCTATATTGTGTGTCAGAGAGGTTTTGAAAAAAAAACATAACATACAGTAGTATTTATAGAATTAAAGTTTATAAATATGTAAAAAAGCTCTGTGTTTTTAAGAGTCACTTTTAATCATCAACAAAAAAAATATGTTCCAACAACAGTTCGTTCCCTAGGATTTGTTCTCAAACGACAAAACATTAATTTTCAAATATAGGGATATTATGTACGAGACAAGTAGAGAGGGAGAGAAAAAAAATTTTTTCTTATAATATCCTAATTGATGGACATTGATGTGGAGTCTGGTGTGTTGTTGGTTTTCTGTGAGCTAAAGTTAGATGAAAAACTGTGAATTTGGAATCTCTCTCTCTCTCTCTCTCACACACACACACACACACTATCTCCCTCTCCCTCCCTCCCTCCCCCTCTCCCTCTCATGCAATCATCCATTGAAAATTAAAGCCAGGGTACTTGAATAAATAAACACCACCTACCCAAAGAGCAAGTGGACTAGGGTCTATACAGATGGTTCAGCTGAGAAAGCTATTAAGAATGGAGGTGATGGGATTCATATGGAATTTCCAAAGTCATATACTGGAGAAAGCGATACCCACAGGATTAAATACCACTAATTAAAGAGCTGAGCAAGACTCACTGGTTGCATCAAGAATCTTACTGGATCTCAGAAAGAGTCAGCAACTCCAAAATAGTCTTTCTGACCGACGCGGCTTCAGTTATTTTGAACCTAAAGTCCAAGTGGAAAGTTGAGCTGCTATGCTTACCACTGAGTTAGAGAATGCTACCGCCATCTAGGAGAATGTAACCCTGAAGTGGATACCTGGGCAATATGGAATAGTGGGAAATGGACTGGTTGATATGCGAAAAGAAGGTTCCCAATTGCCTCAAATCACCTCCACACAGAGACTTGAGGAAGTTAAAACCAAAAACAAAGCCCCGATTCAGGAGAGATGGAATGATAAGCATTCAAACTTCAAACCCCAAGATCCATATTACCAACTTTCCAGAAAAGAGCAATTCCTGATATTTCGCTCAAGAACTGGACATAACGTGCTCAACGCTCACCTCTATAAAATATTCGAAATAAGTCCTAGCCCTCTGTGTGAATGTGGAAGGGGAGAACAGACAACCGAGTACATTTTCCAAACATGTGTCCTAATGGAGGAAAAACGGAAGCAGAGATGGCCTGAACCTACTGACTTGTTGAATAAGCTGTACGGCGACCTGGAGGATCACAAGAGTACTTCCCAGACTTGGCCATTTAAAAGGGAAGATCAAAGAAGAAGAAGAAGAACTTAGGAATAGGTATATATACATATATCAGAATAGCACAGATTTAGGTAGAATAAGAAAGTATAGGGCCTAAGTTAGTTAATATTGTTCTTTTAAGTTAGCAATTAGATACTAAGAAATTAAGTTAAACTGTTTTTAAATAAACATTAATTAAGAATATTACAGAAATTACAACGAAAATAATGCGGAATGATTTAAACCTAACAGATAGATTTATCTCATGAACAGTTTCATATTATACTCCATGTGACTTGAATGAGTTGAGCTGAATTTGGCTCATTTATGACCAACATACTTTGGGCCACTATAATACTCTGGTGTTAACTAAACTCTCTCATTGCATAGCTAATCGACATGCTATTTTTCACATGCAGATCATAAGTGTTTGAAAATTAGTATAGTGTTTCTTGAAATAAAATATTTCTAAATCTTAGAAACAAATCACTGAAAGGATCGATTATCACACCCCCTCTGCGATTTACGCCCAGATCCTGGGCCAGGTATTGTTTGGTTTTAAATTAGCCAATCTGTCGGCTAGGGGTAGGTAATTTCCCGCTCTAAGCTGGGAAATGGGGCGACCGTGGGCCGATATTCCAAGTGGTCCTATCCGGGGAGGGGGAATTCAATTTTAGCCTCGGGTGATTGCCTCGGGGCTGGAAATTCTGAACGTACCTGAAGCTGGGCTTTTGGGAAATTGTTTTAGGAGCGGGCGGCTAATGGCCGAAGATGGCTTGAGAGATTGATATTTGCTCGCTCTTCGAGTTATTCGGAAAACAGGTCATCCCTTGTTCGGGATATTGCTTATGCCATTAAGAAAATATATAATTTTGACATGAGTTCTCCCTCCATATCTAGCAAAAACATTTATTGTAAATCAGTCTTAAAAATTTTAATCAACAAAATGGTAAGCGAAGCATAATACAAATATTGTGGTTAACTGTATTCTTTAACTTGATTTACTACTTACATAAATTTTCCGAGCCTTTTTTAGGATTCAAATTGGATATGATCATAAAGTTAGTAAACAAACAATTTTCACTGAATTAGTCATGAATGATTAGAGACAAAAAGTGTGAGCTCTTCGAAATGAATCACCATTCATTCCTTTCTATCACATACAGAGAGGATTAAGGATTTTTTTAATGAATGGACACAGTCACTTTTTAAATATTTCCGGGAATATTTTAAATTAAGCGGGAAGAGAAGACTTTAAGGTAGTTGAATCGAGCAATAAAAAAAGGCCGTTCTTCACACTAAGACCCGCAGGGAGCGACAGTCCTTTATCACTTTTGAAATATTTCCTTAAAACAGGAAGAGAAAACTTTAAGGTAGTTAAATTGAGCAATATTTAAAAAGCACCTGAAATTGAAGAAACGGCTTGAAATGCATATTTGCAGCAATGTCGGTCAAGATCATGTTTAGTGGAGTGTTTGGGACACGTTAGTAGCCCTTTAGTGAGGGATTGCATTCACAATGGAAATTTTTTGGAGGGGGATAGAGATCTTATTTGCTACATAACTCATTAATATAACGTGAGAAGTTGAGAATGTATTACTTGTTAAAACCATCTCAAATTGACTTTAAAAGAACAAAAACAACTAACTGGTTCGGATATAAACATTTATTTGGTTAATCTAACCATTTATTAAACTTAAACATAAAATCAGGCTTTTGATCGAGTCACCCGGGACTGTTTTACAAACTTGAATTTACGGAGTCATGCTAAATTTGGAGACAGACGATTGTAAATGTTCCCTTCTGGATTAGTTCTAATTGAACGAATAACTATTTATAATGCCATATTAATAAGAAATAACGTTATTTATACTCAACAGAAAAAAAAAATATTACATTTATCAATATAAAGCAGGCTTTTGATCGAGTCTGGCTCCCGGGACTGCTTTACAGACTCCGTAAATTCCTACCTCCTTCATACTTTCTCATCATTCGTTCCTTTCTCATTGATAGATTTTTCCAAGTAAACCACAATGGTTCCTATTCATCCCTCTATTCTCAGTCCGCTGGTGTTCCTCAAGGTAGTATCCTTGGTCCCATCCTCTACACCGTCTATACAGCTGACATTCCAACCAATCCTAACACTATCCTCACCTCGTATGCCGATGACACATGTGTGCTCGCTGTTAATAATAACCCATTAATTGTATCCCAAAATCTCCAATCCCATATCACAGCCCTCGAAGATTGGTGTCGTAATTGGAGAATTAAAATAAATTCCATCAAATCCCATCAAATCACCTTTACACTTCGTCGTAAACCTACTGACTGCCATACAGTTTCATTTAATGATGTTACTCTTACCCCTATCGAACAGATCCGCTACCTTGGACTGCATTTGGACAAGCGATTAACCTGGAATCCTCACACCAGACAGAAAAGACAGGAAACTGCAAGTCAATTTCGAATATTACAGCACTTACTAGACAAACGGTCTAAACTTCCAACACATTACAAAAGACTGATCTACATGACTGTAATAAGGCCAATCTGGACATATGGAGTTGAGCTTTGGGGCTCCACTAAATCTTCGAATTCCTCTCGTATTCAATCCTTACAATCCAAAATCCTCAATGCTCCTTACTTTGTCACAAATAAAATCATACATAAAGACCTTAATGTTCCCTATGTAACCGATCTAGCCCGAACCAGATATCACTCCTTCCATTATAAACTCTCTAACCACTCCCTCTCTAAATCACTCTCTAAACCCCCTAGTTTCTAATATTGCATCCTCTTCCATTCCTGACAATCCTCCGAGGCGCCTGAAACGAAGATGGCCACGAGACTTGCTAATGTCATTAGAGTGCTACCAATCGGTAGTTTCTCTACTCGTGACACTAAAACACTCAAATTTAACTTAGATCAGATTTACTAAATGTATTATAATGTACAATTGTAAATAGCAATAAATAAATAAAAAAAACACTGTGAGTATTAATTATATTATTTTGCGTTGTGACTATTTAATTAATAGATTTTTAAAAACAAAACAAAAAAAAACATAAAATAAACAAAAGAAGAATAAAATAATGAATAAAAGTAAAAATAAAAAGGCCTTTTAGATAAAAATAAAATTAGATAAATTATGAAACCAAAAAACAAGAAACTAATTTACAAAATACAATAGATATATAAAATAAATACTGGTCGACGAAAGGTTGATCCACTTCGATAGGTCAGAGGAAGAGTGCTGGCGAGCTGTGTAGGTCGCCGCTCTGTAGCTATATACACCGCTGCAACTTTCAAACTGGTCCAAAATTGGTGCAGTAGCCCATAAACAGTCGAAATGTCCCCAAAACCAAGATGGGCACACTGGAACTTATTGAGGGTATAGTTGTTTTAATGAATTATACGAGCTGATCATTAGAAACAACTCATATTGCATAGAAAGACCAGAAACGCAGAAAAGGTTTGGTTTCGGAGTGTAATTTCGCTTAAAACACTCAAAAATGTCCACAAATAAAACGCGTTTAACCCGCCACTCCCGCCCTCCATGGTAACCTTACTTATCTGTCTTTTAGAACAGACAATTTCAACGAGTAGGTTGGTCGACTAACGACATGTCACAATCTCACAAGAGGAGACCGTAACGCTAAAAAAAAGGCCATCCTTCCCCGCCGGACCCGCCCCGCTAAACCCCCAGAGAGCGAGGGCCCTATATCACTTTCGAAATATTAGCTTAAAACGGGAAGGAGAGACTTTGAGATAGTTGTTTAATCGAGCAATATTTAAAAAGCCCCTGAAATCGAAAAACGGCATCAAACCCGCCACTCCCGCCCTCTATGGCAGCCTTACTTATCTGACTTTTCGAACGGACAATTATATCGGGTAGGTTGGTCG
>NW_027105470.1:52225-107645 GCF_000696795.3 Halyomorpha halys | reverse complement strand
GACAATTTCAGCGAGTAGGTTGGTCGATGAACGACATGTCACAATCTCACCAGAGCAGGATTGTAACGCTAAAAAAAGGCAATCCTTCCCCACCTGACCCGCCCCACTAAACCCCCGGAGAGCGAGTGCCCTATATCACTTTCGATATATTAGCTTAAAACGGGAAGGAGACACTTTGAGATAGAGCAATATTTAAAAAGCCCCTGAAATCGAAAAACGGCATCAAACGTTAAACGCTGACTATCATAGCCTCATATTCAAGTCGAAACGCAGAAAGGGTCTGGTTCCGGACTTTAGTGTCGGTTAACACACTCAAAAATGTTCAATAAATATCATCAAATGAACGCAGAAAGGGCTGGTTACAAACTATCATGGCCACTAATTAGCCGGAACGTATTTAAAAACGAAGATGGTCTGTCTGTTGCTAGGCGACGTCTTGGCAACTGTTATCAACCCTTAGCAACTGTCTCCATTACTTAATTATAACACACAAATATAAATACTTATTATTATTCTCAAATAGCTAAATTCCAATTAAAATAATATAAATAAACTTAATTTAATTAAATTAAACACTAATACTAACTAACATACTATTTATAAATTATTTACAAAGTAATTATAAAATATGGTGTTAACACTACTAGTTGTTTAGTGGTGGGTTAGAATAGTTACCTCTAAACCTAGTTAGATTAGTAACTCTATACTGTGGGATTTTGAACGCATTAGTGACTCCTTAATAATAATAGTTGGTTAGTGATGAGATGGAATCGCATTAGTAGCACTACACTGAGAGATTAGGATCGAATTAGTAACTCCTCAGTAAAGAGTTGGGAACGACTTTGTACTTCATAAGTGGTGGGTAGAAATCACAATAGTAGTGCTAATGGGAGGAGTTTGGATTGGATAAGTTATTCCATAGTGTAGTTCCTTAGTGAAGAGTTAGAACCACATCAATAACTGTTTAGTGAGGGGTTGGGTGCGAATTAGTAACTCGTTAGTGAAAAGTTGGGGACTTCATTTTGCAATAAAACTATCCATGATGGAAATTGAGGTCGTTTTTAAAATCTGTGCAAATTAAAACATATCGCTGCTTTTCTTGAATTGTGATACATTGCACACATTTTTTTAATTTTCTTCAGAATTGTATGTAATCCAAAGATAGTACGATAGACTGTTGTTTATTTCGCTAATGATGCAATTCTACAGACTGTTCCGAAGCTATTAGAGTAAAAAATAACCATGAATACGGTATAATTATGAAATATGTTAAATACGAAATAAAATAAAAAATTCTGTGCATGAAAATCAGCGATATTATCTAGAAAAAATTACCCATGACTTTCTTAATTACAAGCCTTTGAAGTTTGAGTTGATATTCTTAAAAGTATTTTAATTTTAGTGACAGTAATAATATATTAGACCTATCTGGACTTGGAATATTGATACAAGACTGGAAAAACAGGGAACTGTTCGTCGGTTCCGATTATTACTGCACTTACTAGACAAACTTCCAAGTGATTACAGAAGACTCATTTATGTAACTATAATAAGGCCTATCTTGACATACGTAGTTGAGCTTTGGGGCTCCACTAAACCATCGAATTCCTCCCGAATCCACTCGTTACTTTCCAAAATCCATAAAATTTCTTTGTTATAAAACAAGTCAGGACCTTAATTTTCCACATGTTGCTGATTTGCCCAGAACCAGATACCAATCCTTCCATGATAAACTTCCCAAAAACCCACTTGTTTCTAACCTTGTTCCTCCCTCATTACCTGATAATCCTTATAAAAGATGATGGCATCAAGATTTTCTCTAGAAATGTTATTGGAGTTCTATCAATAAGTAGATTCTCCAAAAGTCTTTATCATATCATTTTACAACCAACATCAAATTTACTTGTCACATTTATTTATTTCTTTAATATATGTATTTATCACTTCTTTAGCTATTATTACTTTTTTATTATTAGTATATTTATTACTTTTAATATTTATTATTTTTATATTTATTAACCTTTTTCCTAATATATGTATCTTTCTATAATTATCACTTTTATACATATTACTCATAGCCTAATGTATTTATTTATTTATTTTTTGTATTTATGTATTAGAGTGTTACTTTTAATTTTTATTGAATACAATTGTGGATGAACATGTTGGATTTTTATGAATAAATATTTTTCTATATTTAAAATGTTTATTTTTTATTCTTTTGACAATATTTGTGTTATATGTTTGATGTATAATAAAACTTGTGTTCGCGTAAGAGAGAAAATTCTAAAATTAAAATAATGGAAAATACACAAGCACATATAAAAAACGATAAAAAGCTAGAAAAAAGAAAATGTAAGGGAAAAGGAACAATAAACCATTAAAAAATCATGTATAATTTTAGGATATAATTCCAAAAATTTTACACTCTGACTATTATTCATATTACTTCACACTTTGACTATTAATTATATTATTTTACACTGTGAGAAATCCTTCATAAAATCCTCAATGCTCCTTACTTTGTCACAAATAAAATCATACATAAAGACCTGAATGTTCCATATGTAACCGATATAACCAAAACCAGATATCACTCCTCCCATTACCAACTCTCTAACCACCCAAACCCACTTAGTTTCTAACCTTGCTTCTTCCACCATTCCTGACATTCCTCCGAGGTGCCTGAAAAGAAGATGGCCACGAGACCTGCTAATGTAAAACGTCACTAGAGTGCTAACAATGGGTAGTTTCAGAGCACGCCTGTAACACTCCAAGATCAAATTTACTAAATGTATTATAATGTACAGTTGTAAATAGCACTAAATAAATAAATTTTAAAAAACTAAACACTGTTACTATTAATTAGATTATTTGGCGTTGTGACTATTTAATTAATAGGTTTTAAAAAAATACTTTTTTATTAATGTGTATGCTATAGTGAGGCTACCCAATGTAGTTGGGCCTATGTCTACCTCTTTAAATACATTTGTACAATTTTTTTTTTTTTTTTAATAATAATACTTTTTATTTATTGATAGATACTACAATCTGCCACACAGTTGTGGTCGATAGGTAATAGTGATGAATGATCATATACGTACTAAAATAAAATAAGAATACAAATAAATGAATGAAAAAAATCACTCTTAAAATATATACAAACAGAAGGATAAACAAAATGAACATCATCAAACTATCATTTGTACAAATAAATATTTTTAAAAATACATATTATTTATTTTAAAGTTTATTATAATTGATTTTAATAAAAATTTGTGTTATAAGTTTCTTCTAATTGTAAAATATTTTTTTATTTTTTTTTATTTTTAATAATACTTTTTATTTATTGATAGATATTACAATCTGCCACACAGTCGTGGGCAATAGGTAATGGTGATGAATAATCTCATACATACTAAAATAAAATAAATAAATTAATAAAAAAAAAATAAATAAATAAAAATAAACTCTCTTAAAATATATACAAACAAAGAAATAAACAAAATGAACATAATCAAACTAACTGTATGAAAAATAAATAAATAAAATAACATAATAATAAAATAATATAGTCTCTGGTCACATTTACACTCTAAAGGGGCCTCTACATGTTGGCCAAGCCATGGCGAACTCAGACATACGCGAGCATGTGGATGGGTGGCTTGGCTTGGTTGGACTAGGCTCGTTGCCGATCCGTCGAGAGTCGGTTTTTTGGACACAGATCAAAGGGGTTCGTGAGGGCGCTCGTGTAGCATCTCCACCATTGTTCTTTGTCTAGTTGCAACTGAGCTGTTAGGTGGTTAAAGGTGTTTGTTGGTACTTTTTATAATAAGTTTTATATTTATTCTTATTTATTTATATTTAATTTCCTTTCATTTTCTTTTTTTGTAATAAAAATAATACAATCCAAGTTCAATGGCTGAAACCACTAGTACGTCCGCCATGCTTGCCTCTCTGAATAACACTGACATGTGGATGTCCCGCTCTTTGTTTGCCGAGCATTTGTACGAGCCTCCGATCCGTGGCGAGCGGCCAACATGTGGATCCACCTTAATATACAATATTTACACAATCGACCTGAGGATCCCTGAGCCCACTCTATCCCCCACGTGTGAGGGGTAGAGCAGAGCTCAAAAAATCTCAGCGCATCCCTCTCGCCGCATCACTGGTAGTCAGTGGAGGCTGAGCAAGTGCGCTAAAGCCGCAAACTGTAAAATCTTAAATCATCATTTTTATTCGTCATAATTAAATTTTTACGTTTATATTTATTACTTCTTTATTTATTATTACTTTTAAATTATATGTATATTTTGAAATTTTATATAATATTTAATAGTTTATTACGTTATTATTTTTTTCTGAAGTTTCGTGGTTAATTTACTGAAATTTAAGAAACAAACTATAGAAAGAATGGTTTGTCTTAAATTTTACTGATACCATAGTTTGTACGAGCGTATAACAGTTCATACAGAACAGTTAAGGAGTAATTGAGGCAGATATGCAAATATTTATCTAATAAGCCTTGACATTGGGTTGGGGTGGAGGCTAGTCAAATCTAGGTCGTTGCTATTTCTTATCGATCCGACTGGGAGGAGGACAACTTGTTGATCGGCCATCACTATTCTACTTACAGCCTCCTCGCAATATCTTATACAATTCCTGCATATCATCTCCTTAAGGACCTCTTTTCTCTTCTATTCAAAATATATTTTTCAATAATCCAATTCCCCCTTTTGACAGAGGTCTTGGAAGAATATTTTAAGACAAACAACTAGAGGGAATAATGGACCAATTTCGGAGATTTAGCTTTAGTTATTTTAAATTAGGTTCAATTTTTAAGTGCTGGTTAGATGCAAATTTTTGGGTAATTTATGTGAATGTAATGGGTAAAGAAATGTTGGGATTTAATTTACTATAGTTCAATTAAATTTATTTATTTTAATGAGATGATCAAAGAGGAAGAACAAATAGTAATAACTATTTTTTTTTATTTTTGCCGACGTTTCGACCTACGTTATAGATCAGGGCTAAAATAAAAAAAATACAAAGAAGGTAGAATTAATGTAAGTGTTATAGAGTGATTTTAAATGATTTTTTGGAGGGACTGGTTGTTGAGAGGAACCAATTCTAGAGCATGGCAGAAACTATTATTCTGGACCCATTGGGAATCCTATATCATCTTTTGTATAAGACCTTGGCTAGGTATTGTCAACTCTATGAGTTGTGAAGGGAAAAAATGTATTCGACTATTCACAACTAATTCTCTCTCATTTAATATTGTCTATTGGACTGATCAGTATGCTCAATATTGGCAATTCAACACAGTTTAGCGGCCATTTTTTTTTTAGTTCCTCCTCAGTGCTAGAGATCTTAAAACAGATCATCTTTTTTTTTTTTCTCCCTACTTTCCTATTTCTAGGGTTATTGGATAGCTTCATCATCTTTCAATCGAGCATATAGAATGTTTCGGGCAATATAGTTTTTAATTTTTTTCTGAGACCAAGTTTAACAAAATTTAAGCATAATATAATCTGTATCTTAAAATTAATATTTTGACTTCTTATGTAAGTGTTGATTTTAGAGTTCTTGATCCTTTTTATTTTAGTTAGTTACTTTCTGGAATTAAATAGTTTCAATAATTTTTTTCTTGTTTAATACACCATTGAAAAAACAATTATTACATAATGAATACGATGCAGAAAATATTGATAATTGAATTCCATATTGAATCAAAATAATTTTAAAGTACAATGCAGGTAGGATATTGTATAATGACGACACACCCTGTCACGCCCGGATGCCCGTATATCCTAGAGTTACTTGATCAGATTATCAGCTTAAACAGGCACTGCATACTTAATATGGTGGGGCATCCTATAGTCAGTCCAGCTCAATATAGATGTCGCCCTAACAGCCTTCCTACCTGAGTGGTTTTCGCTAAAACGTCAATGTTGTTACTGATGCAGGATTTTTGATTCGGACTGTTAGCACATA
This sequence comes from Halyomorpha halys, assembly GCF_000696795.3. Taxonomy (NCBI): domain Eukaryota; kingdom Metazoa; phylum Arthropoda; class Insecta; order Hemiptera; family Pentatomidae; genus Halyomorpha; species Halyomorpha halys. The sequence goes on along the minus strand of NW_027105470.1, from coordinate 101,648 downwards.
CATCCTTAATGCATTAGCGTCTAAACATTTTTTAAAAACATTAGTTTCTATTTCGGATAATACCAAATTGTCCCTTCTCCAGAAGTGAATTTTGGTTTTGAATAAATAAAAAAAAAAATTGTCACTCAATGTCTCAGAGTTAGGAGTAGATATTTATTTCTCAGTGGATTTGGATCGAATAAATTTTGAACTGTTATGCTGCTTAAATTGCGCCAGATCAATAATGACTTTGTAACAAATACGTCAGGTACCATTGTTTAATCAAAATCTTAAAGAAGAATTCAAGTATTTTATCATTTCTTAATGAAAATTAATGAATAAAATTACTGAACAGCAATTCTTGATAACCCTAATTAATTGCTTCGGCGAAAATTCTTAAGGAATTGATTGTCTACTGTATAAATTTCAAGCACTCTCGGAGTGGAATTAAAAATGAACTGAAGTATTTTAAACTTAAGGAATCATTTTTTTTTAAACTGGCAATCATTATGGAAATTAAACATTTACTGTCAAAAATTTCAGATTCTTACATTATGAAGATGTGTAAGTTATTCAAACAATTGATTAAGGAAATTGAACTTGGTACTTTCAATGCATATTACTTCAAGTTCAAGTTATTATGGAAGTCCGATTTTACACAGACATAACGGTATAGGTAACCTAACTCATCTTTTACAGAGTGCTTTCTCATTTTCTTCTGTATCCATTCTATCCATCCTTGCACACAATTTTCATTCTTCCTTCCCCATTTCACTCCATTTTTAATCCCAACTCGGTCAATGCAGTATTATTCTTATGACGCCTAAAACCTTGAACTCTTGCTCAATCCTTCTTCACCCGTTCCTGTTCTAAGCCAATCCTTTGAAATGAAAAATAGTTTATTATTCTGAGACTAGATCTCTTTAGAACAATTGCAAAGGTAATTTTAATTTTATAATAACATTTACTGGCCATAAAACAGTGTGGCCACACTTAATTATTACTTATATACAGAGAAAAAAATAGATTAATTAAAAAACTAACTGACTAAATAAAAAAACAAAACAAAATGTTAATTACAAAATATCTGTACTATTATAATAATAGATTAGATTGGTGAAGCAAAAGGTAGTTAAATAGAAGGGATTTAAACGAGGGAAGGGTTGGTACATGACGTATGTAGAGGAAATGGAGTTCCAGAGATATGCTGCTCGGATAAAATACGATTTATAAAACAGCACGATGTATAAAGCAGTTCGTTGAGGTGGAGGAAACATGTCAGATAAACGGGACCTGATAGTACGGGATTGGATAGAGAATTTGAATTGCATGTTTTCTAGGATATAGGAGGGGCGTTGAGTAATAATTACTTGGAATAAAAAGGAAGTTAGGAAATACTTGTATCGGATGGATGGTTATAGCCACTTCAGCTCGGCGTAATACTGGGTTACGTGCGTATCTCTGCTGATCCCGAAAATAATTCGTACTGTGTAATTCATAAGACGTTTAAGTTTAGAATCGAGATTACCCGAGAGTCCACTATATATCTTTACGATATTTTATAAGATTCCATATAACCACTCAGATTATCACAAGGTGTGGTGGCTAATTATACTCTGTTTCACTGAAGTCCTATGGGTTAAGGAGGGGGAGACCCCTACAGGGTCCACCCGGCCTCACTAAGTGGTTAAAAATTTGGTAGTCGAGCGTGATTGTGACCAAATCACCTCCTTGCACAACTGTTGGTATAGTAACAGTACTTCCTTACAAAGCACTGTATCCCTGACCTTTCATGGGTTCTAGTAATAGAGATTTAATTGAAGTTTCGCTTCCAAAAAACAACTCAGATCTGAGAAATGTTATATAATCTTTTTGTAGTTAACCTCTAGCAATTTATTAATTATTTATTTAGTGAGTATTTATTAATTTATCAGAGTCTCTATAGTGTCTAATATTGTATCATAAAAAATCTTCTATTTTTCTATTTTCTTTATTTACGATTTTCATTGAAAATGTAATGTTAATAAAAAATTTTTTTTTAATAATATTAGTTCATAAGAAAATCCTGCTGACTTTCTATATAATTTATCACTTGCGAACAGTGGAGACTCAGTGATGAGTTTCTGTTATTTTTGTCCTTATTTCTATTTAATTTAAAAAATTCTAATAATTAACAGGGTATTGTGGTTTTATTGTTTTACCTGTGGCAATATAAGGTGGAAAATAATACATATTTTATTTTATTTTATCATATTTAGTATATTTATATTAAAAGTAGCCACTTAATGAAGCTGGGTTAGTAGTTAACTCTTAATCAGGGAAAATAAACTTATTATTAAAAAATGTTTAGGTATTTTTATTTGTAAATTGATATGCTGTCCGTGTTCCCTTTATTAAACTAATGTAGGATTTTCCTTAAAGAATAATATAGATTATTTTAATTTATTTTCATACCTGAGAGCCAACCTATTTTGATTCTAATAAAATAGAGTTTCTTATTTATATTGTTCGAAGATAAAAAGCGAAAGGCTACTATTTCTGAACCTGTCGAGATAATTTACCAATTTCTAGGTTTTGGAATGGCTTCCACATTAATCAAGATGACTGGATAATTCTTATTTTGATGTTGAGTATCCTAAACCTCAATCCTACCAGTTGGTCGGGTGACTTGGAAGAAGAGAAATGCCAAGCAGGACAACAGAGGAATGTACTGGGATTACGATGAACAGAAATATAAAGGAGTCAAGAATTACGAAAATATCTCGAGACAGTCAAATTTAAAAATAATTTCTCCAGCAAGGAGCAGACGCTGAGAAAAAAATCTCCCTGAGTTGTGACTAATAGAGAAATATCTCTAATGCTGGAGAACTATCTATAGAATCCATCTCAACTCAAATAGATGGATCTCTGGAACAGATGGAATATCTCAGTATGTGTGGTCCATGTCTGGGGTATATATATATTAAACTATACATATCGGAATACCTTCCAGAACGATCCATAGACATTAATAATTCCTGTTTTATTTTTGGATTGTTTAAAACTTCTTATTTATTGAAGATTTTTATACATTAATAAATGATAATCTTTATTAAATTTCCTGCGAATATAATTCTTAAACCACGTATCTTGTGAGTGGGATTAAGGCGTGGCGGAAGTGGTATGGGTAATTAATGAATACTTCATTTCGGTTGTATCTCGAACATTAAGGGATTCGGTGAAACATGTATCCTCAACAAAATTAAAGCACATTAAATTTACTACAAAAGTAGATATATAACTTTATTTTCTATGCCAGTTATTTTCTGAAATAGGTAGGAGACATGTGTCAGTCGAGTCGAAATTAATACCTTTAAAATTCAAAAAATTAAAATTGTGACCCGTTTTATATTATTTCGTAACACCAGAACATTACGTTCGAAAAAGTCCAATGTGTTTGTACGTCAGGTTCTGAATGGAAGGGAGGTTAATATAGTGAAATTAATGTGGTGCTAATGGGTTTTTATAGAAAACAATTTTCAATTATTATTTCATCTAAAAACGATAGATTATGTACGAAAAACGGACCCTCGTAATTAAAACAAGATTAGTGCCCCTTTTGGCCAATAGTATAAAACAGCACGATTCCCTGTGAGAAAAGGCAGAGGAGAGAGAATGGAAGAGAGACTTTTTTTATTTTTTTATTTAATGTTCAGAGACATCATTTTCTTCTCTTTTATTCAACGTTATCATGTACGGGTAGAAGGAAGTGGTTCCCGGGCTAGGGAAGGTAGAATTGAAGGTGTATGAAAACTCCTTCACTTTTGATTGACTGGTTGCATTTTTAGTGCACTATAAATTAATTGCAATGAAAATAAATTACTATGAAAAATGAAGCATTAATTACAGAAAGAGAAATCTGTTGTATAGGTTACACATGATGTCGTGGTGGCTAAAATAGATCATTTATTGTTAGAAGGAGTTAATTAATTTTGATTATGGGTTTAGAAAAAAAATGATTGATGGATGATGGATCTTTTGAACCATTTTGAAAGATGAGAACTTACTCCATGCATCCTTTTTCTTCTCCGCATTCCTATATTTCTCTCTTCTCTGTTGCTGGGAGACACTCCAGGATATTACTACTCACTCATGGTTTTTTAAACTGAATAAGAGTAGAAAAAAAAAGATGGCTCTCTCCTGCACAAGTTTCTTCTTCTCCCCGCAGAGAGCACTAGAAGGTAGGATTTTGCTGTTGGCCACATGGGGCACTAGTAATCCCTACGTTATTGGGGGCCCATCCATTCCAGACTTCTGGTTTCCAGGTTACCTTGGTAGAGAGACGAGAATGCTGAGAACGAATCTTATGAGAGAAAACCAACTCATTATTGTTTGCAATCTACAACGGCTCCAATTCAAAATTTAATAACCTAATCTAACCCTGTTTTCTCTTGTTCACTCCCTACAACCAACAATTTCTCAATGAAATTGTCAATTAAATTTATTACATACAGCCCACTCATTAACCCAACCAGCACATTCTAAAGTGAAGTAGTGCCTTGCCTTAAGTTGAGAGTGCACTTCGTGCAATTAAAGACAATCGATTAATTAGCTATATCTGTCCCACCATATAAAGGAACTACATGCTTTAAAAAAGATGATTTATATGAATACTTTTATAGAAAATTCAATGTTCTTATATTATGCACATAACAATTTTTTCAACATATCTAATATATTTTTTTTAATATAAGCAAAAAATTAATATAACCTCGCAGTTTCTACAGCATCCATCCCCGACCTTCATACAGGTGGAAGCTTAATGCGCATAATGTACTGACTGGTATTTTTCGAGGTATTTTAATTAGCTTAAATCGAGGGTTATTATAAAATCCGCTAGCTTAAACCAATACATAGTTTTAGATTTCAGAGAACCGTAAAATTAAAAGGTCACACTGTGGGCGAATTTACCAATTTTAGCGGTCAACTTTTGGACTGTAGATTCGCTTTTAAAGCTGTTTTGTTTATTGTTTCATTTTTCATTAGCTTATCAATTTTCTTACAATTACTCCAATCCACTGGTATTTTCCTTCTTATCGTACTGTTGTATTTTTTTGTTCATAGATTAATATTTGAAGTATTTGATCATTCTATGCAGATAAATTTGCCTAATTTGCTAGCTGTTACTCGTCTAATGGTTTGAAACTGTCATAAAAATGTCAAATGCCATTCAGAGTTGAAGAAAGAATTTATAGCAGACCTAGAAAACTTTTTTTTTTAAATATAAGAAGATGGTTAGGGTTGCGGTCAAAAAAAGAACAATTAGTTTATAACTATTTTAATGTCCGACGTTTTGCCCCACTTTACAGGGCTTCATCAGAGCAGTTCAAAGCAAAAGTTTTAACAGAACCTTCTTTTTTTTTTTTTTTTTTAAAAACTTAAATAATAAGTTGTTTTCTAACTACCTTGTTTTCTAGCTAGTTAGGGGTGCGGTCAAAAAGGAACATAAACATTTAACAAATATTTAAAAAAGATACACAAAAACTAAAAAATATGTTTGTAATGTAACTAAGTAAATAAGCAGGGTTAATAATCATGTAAATATACTTTACGTATACTTACACAGTACACCCCTTAAATTACAAATATTAGAAAAATGGCAGGCCAAGTGGGATGAAAGCTCTCCCAGTAAATTAAAAGAAATAAAACGATCAGTAAAACCATGGTCGACATCCTACCGCAACAGCCGCAGGGAGGAAGTTGCTCTGGCCCGCTTGAGAATAGGTCATACTCTCCTCACGCACTCTCACCTGATCAGAAAACTGCCACCTCCAACGTGCAAATATTGTCAGTCCATTCTTACGATTAGACATATTTTCGAAGAGTGTACTCACTATTTGCCAACAATAAACAGGATAGGACTGACCCCAAATTTATCCGAAACTCTCGCAGATGAGGAAGCTAAAATTACACGAGTATTTAAATTTTTAAAAGCACATCGCCTTCTTTATAAATTATAACTCCTCTTCGATTTTAATGTTTTTTATTTAATTTTTTTATTTTATTTTTTTTTTTAATTATTTTTCTATTTTTTTATTTTTTATTTATTTATTTATTTTATTTTATTTTATTTGTTTTTACTTTTATCATCCCATAGGCGTTGATGACCAGAGGGTTTTACGCCTTTAAGCAACAATCAACAACAACAAAGTATACTTACATAATGTTTCACCCCAACTCAACTTACTTTAAAGTACCTTATTATCTTACACTCCAAACATATTTTAGTTGTTTCATATATTTTTCTTAGCCCTGATGAAGCACTCATAGTGGGGCGAAACGTCGGAAAATAAATAGTTCTCTAGAATTATATTCGTTAAATTATTATTCACATAAATTCATTTTTACTTAATGATCGATGAAATAATTATTTCTAAGATTATATAGTTTTGACAAGAAGTTAATTTCATTTGACTTTAGACATTTTCAAACACAGGCAAAAAAAAATTTACAGATATATATGTTTTTAAAGTTATTAATAAAGGTCTACTTTCACCCGTCTAAAATTCATCAGAGACCCGTTATCTGAGCTCTAACTACGGGACTTAGTTAACTGCTTTATAATAGCTCTAAGTACCACTCCTAAGTTACTAGCCACTAAGAGAGTAATGACAGAGATCCAGCTACAATTTAGTAACAGTAGTAATCTAGGACGTGGTTTAGTAAATCCGGTGCCCTCCTAATGACTCGGTGATTGCTCCTGGGGCATCATGTCTGTCTACTTTCTAAGTACGTTTAATGATGCACTTCGGTCAGTCGTGTAACTGGTCCATGGTATCTCAACACATGTTTTGAAATAACTACGGTAAGTATTGTGGAGTTCTTCGGTCCACAATATTCTTAGACTGGTTATAGAGCAATAGGTTGTATTCCGTTGCAACATGGAAACCATCTTTAACTGAAATAAATTTTATCCAATGTTGTTTTTTTTTTCTGTATTTATTCATTGCAATTTACAACTGTATTTACATTGCTAATATTTACCTATTGATAGTACTCTGATCATATTTCTTCATTAGAAGGTCTCCCTCACAAAAGACTAAAACACAGGAAACTACACGTCGGTTTCGACTATTACAGCACTTACTAGACAAACGGTCTACACTTCCAATTCATTACAAAAGACTGATCTACATTACTATAATAAGGCCAATCTGAACACATGGGGCTTTGGGGTTCCACTAAACCTTCGAATTCCTCTCGTATCCAATCCTTACAGCCCAAAATCCTTCGTAAAATCCTCAATGCTCCTTACCTTATCACAAATATAATCATACATAAAGATCTTAATGTTCCAGATGTAACAGATCTAGCCCGAACTAGATATCAATCATTTCATTATAAACTCTCTAACCACTCTCTCTAGTTTCTAATCTTGCATCCTCTTCCATTTCTGACAATCCTCCGAGGCGCCTGAAAAGAAGATGGCTACTAGACCTGCTAATGTAAAATGTCATTAGAGTGCTACCAATAAGTAGTTTCTCTACAAGCCTGTAACACTCCATTTTAACTAAAAACAAATTTATTAAATGTATTTAATATAATATGGAGTTGTAAATTTCAATAAAGATATTTATAAAAAAAGGAAGGTCTCGAGGCCATCTTCTTTTCAGGCACCTTGGAGGATTGTCAGGAATAGAAGAGGAAGTAAGGTTAGATATTAGAGGGTTTTGATGGTTAGGGTGTTTATAATGGAATGATTGGTATCTGTTTCGGGCAAGATCGGTTACATATGGAACATTAAGGTCTTTATGAATGATTTTATTTGTGACAAAGTAAGGAGCATTGAGGATTTCACAAAGTATTTCAGATTGGATACTAGAGAAATTCGAAGGTTTAGTGGAGCACAAAGCTCAAATCCGTATGTGGAGGAAGTCTAGATAGGTTATCTAGTAAGGGCTATAATTGCCGGAATCGCCATGCTGTTTCTTATCTTTTCAGTCATATGTAAGGATTCTAAGTCAATTGTTTATCCAGATGTATTCCAAGGTAGTGGATCTGTTCGACAGGAATAAGTAGGATATTATTAAAAGATATTTTGAGGCAGGAAGTCATGGGCTTATGACAAAGGGTAAACGTTATTTGGATTTATTAATTTATTATAATTCTCCAGTTTCACTGATTTAAAAGAAAAATTCATACTGACTGTTTTCATGTCTTTTATTTATTTGTACCAAAATCTTTGTTCAATCTGACGTTCAGGAGTGCTCCTTCGTTTTCAGAGTGACGGAGGAATACATCGGAACGTCGGTATTTGATAAAGAAAAATTGTAGTATATTTTAATAAATGTTTTCACTGGAATATTTAGATTTTTATTAAATCTGGTGCTGTATCACAAAATCACGGCATCACAAAACTTCCACTTACTGAGCTACTCATGTACCCAAGTTTAATTTAGATTAGTGGGCGCACGTCGAAGTTTAAAATGTATCTTAAAAGAATCTAAATACCAGGGATTACGAGGTTTATAAAAAAAAAAAATTAATTTTTATTCCTACCAAAAACGTGATAGTTTAACAAAGTCGTAATGCAATACGGTCTTGGATTTTCCTCTTGAAATGGAATGTCTCAATTTTTCCTTTTCCATGCTAAAATGGTGCATGACGTTTTCTGTAATATTTTATATTTATCCATTTTTTATAACTCTCCGAAATGAAAAATGATTATTTATTTTATATTAACAGAATTAAAAGTACTTAGAAAAAAAAATACTTAGAGGATATGTAATCGAAGGAATTAAAAACTATCAGATATACATATAACTCCTAAATGTATGTATTTAATAACTTATTTCGTCAGAGGGAACGAAAAAAAAAATAAAAATAGAGGAAGATATTTTAAATATTCGACATTTAAGTTCTGCTAGACTGTTACAACGAATACAAAACCTAATTGGTATTAAGGACCATCATATACATACATAAAATTAACTCACCGAGTTTAATCTAAATCGTTACAGTTGTTTTTGAGAAAACTGTTATTTCTGTCATATCCAAAGCATGTACCTGCCCTAAATATGCTATTTCAGTTTCGTAAGAGCTTTCGTTTTTGAGCTAAGATGTTCACTCATAGACTTATTTAGAGTTAGGGGACTTCTAAAAGAGCTCAAAAACTTGGATTCAAAATTTTTACTAAAATCCTCCGTAGATTAAAAATTCTAAGCGTTGTGATTTTTGAAAAAAAATATATATATATCTTTAGACCAGGGATGGTGAAAATCATAAAAAAAAAATTATAAATTGTTTTAGGGTTTCCCAAGGTGAGAATATCGGATATAAATTTTGTTTCTCCAATAAATTCCACTTAATTATGTCGATCAGATGCGTCTCTTAGAACTACATTTGGACATGGAATCCTACGACATGGAACTACGACTGACATGGAATTCTCATACAAGACTGAAGAGACAGGAAACTGCTCGTCGATTCCAATTAGTACAACATTTACTAGACAAATGGTCTAAACATCTAATCCATTAGAAAATACTAATATACCTGACTATAATAAGACCTATCTGGACATACGGAGTTGAGCTTTGAAGCTCCACTAAAACTTTCAATTACTCTCGTATCAAATCCTTACAGTCCAAAATTATTTATTTTTTTTTTTTTAATAAATAAAATTAGATATTTTAGAGGAAGCTTTTTCGCAAATTCGGCGTTTAAGCTATGTTCTCTATTTTAACGAAGATAAGAAATATTTAGTGCTAAAGACTTCTTTCTTCTTTTTTCTTGACCTTCATTCCATTCTTATTTCCATTATATTCGTCTTTTAGTGTGTACAGTATTTTTATATTGCTCTTTTATCTACTTTTTTATTTTATTATTTCCGTTTTCATATGGTTTAATACCTTTTGTGATTCTTGTTAATTTATACTTTTCACTGTACATTTTATTTTTATTTTCTTTAATTTACATTGTTAATTTTTATATAAACCTTTACACGTTTTAAAATTATTTTAACCATAACATAGTTTACTTTTATTTCATGTTATTTACTATCTTACTTTGTTACATTTTAGTACGTATTTTAGTATTTTGTTTCTTTTTTAGCTCTGATGGAGCTCTGCAAAGTGTGGCGAAACATTAGCTCACAATAGTATATTTTCACTATTTATGAAGCCGGACCATATTCGTTTTATATATTACTTAACAATATGAATAGTCTAATGTTAATTTGCACCCAATGTCCAAAATTCAAATGTAAGATCATTTACAATGGTAAGATATATTGGGTTGTAAAATAAGTTCTTAGCGCTTTCAATATTTCAATTTAATCCTCTCTGTGTTCATTATAAAATCATGTTTACTTGGTCAATAATGTTTACATATTCTAAAAAAAGAATAGTTAAGGTGCTTTTATGCATCAGTTTGCTCAAATTGAAAGATAAAAAAAATCATTTTCGTCAATTAATGATTTTTTATTTAAAAAAAAGGAAAATCCGCAGCACAGACGGTTAATAAAATTTGCAGTGTGTATGACGATGATGCCTTAGGAGAAAGCACCGTCCATAAGTGGTTTATTCTTATGTGAAAGATCAAAATGGGTCATATAAAACTGATTAAAAATAATTATAAGAATCTGAAGTTTTTATTTAAATCACCAGTAAAAAACGCTACGAACTTATTTTACAACCTAATAGCATACAAAGAAACTTCATTTATATAGGATTATAAATGTTCTTAATGGAATATACTTAACGTTTTACTCAATATAGATAGAACCGAATTAATTCCTTTCCTATTAAAATCAAACAGTAGTATCTTCTACCTGATGCCTCAAACTGCAAAGAGACCAGCCCAAAGCTAAATTTGTTAGTTCCTAGCGAGTTTTGCCGAGTGAACCGAGATAGTTAATTATGAGGATATCTATTGAGCAGAGAACGTGGATATATTTTCTTCTCCAATGGTCCTTCACGAGAAATATTTTATCCTTACAGCTCCTCCTTCATATGATGTCCTTCCTGAACGGAGAGGGAGGAAACCATTAGCCCTTTCAATGGAGCTCTCTCCTTTGACCGCTAGATTTTATCCGATTCATCCAATTATTCGAATACTTTCCTCAAAGAATTCCTGGAAAATGGGATAATTTTTGAACTGAGCACTCTTTTGTAAAAAAAAAAATAGTCATTTGACGGATTATTGCTCTTTGGCCATGCTTCGTTAGATTGATTTCATTGGCCGAACCAGGTCAATTCTTCGTTATATATATTTTCTATAAGCGGTTCCTGTCCTGTTTCTTCTTTAATTCTCATTTGATCAAATCTCGTTTTACCGAGTGCTGAAAAAAAATTCATTCCGCTTTGTATATGCCATTCGAATTTTTTTATTCTCGGCCAACTTCCAGCTGCATAGGTCAGTGTAGATATAAAGACTTGTTTACACACCGCCATCTTTGTTTTCAACTCCACTTCCCTTTTGATGATCATTACGTTACGGACTTAGTGACATTTGTTGCTTTCCTTGTAAGCTGGTTTATTCCGGAATCCAACATCCCATCATTAGAAAGCTTGACTCGACCTAATTACTTAATAATTCATATTAGTAATTCGATTCTCTGGTCGGAGAGTGGAGGTTCCAGGAAAATATAGTATATATCGTCCGGTACGTCTTAATGTCTAATTACGTTCCAGACAACAAATTATATTTTTTGAGATTTGGTACTAAAGTTATAAATTTTTAATTAGGCCATATATCTATGATTATGACGATTGAGGAAAAATACAAAGCGTTTGAGAATCATTTTCTTGACTAATAAAAAAAAAAAAAGATTTCTTGTTCATTAATTTTCAATTTTTTTGTTATTTACACAAATCGAAGCAAAAGTTTTACTTATTGTGTTTGTTACTGTATTTTATTGAACATTTTTGATTGTATTGTATTATATTGAAAATTAGAAATATCCTAATTGGACATGGAATTCTACAAAATAAAACTAACCTGAAGAACTCTCTAAAAATCATTGATGAATAACAGTGGTGATTACAAGTGACTATTGGTTTTAATTAATATTAATACTAATTAATTTCTATTGCTATTATATTGTGGGCTATAGGCACAGAATGATATGAATGAAAAAAAGATGATATACTTACATAGATGAATAGGTGCAGATATAAAAGAGATTGAATGCAAGTAGGTGGAATTGAAGATGATAGAGATGATGTAGAGATAGAGGTGAAATAAAACACTACATAAATAATACACAGCACACTCTGCTAATAGGTAAGTTAAACAGTCTCTGGCCTCTGTTATCTATAATCCAAAGAGGTTGCCAGTGCAGTAGGTAGTAATTACCTCTGCTAACAATAACTTGTTCTAATTAACAAGAAATTCAATACCATATGATTTAAGGTTGTAAGGAGTAAAATTAATAGTAAAACGAAGGTGAGTAAATATATGAAAGTGAGTTGGAGTTTAATTAATATAAATTAAAGTAATGATCAAAAGTAGTCTTAAAACCAGAGAGAGAGAGAGAAATACTTTATTCATCTATACTGCCCAAATTCATCAAGTTGCTATATCACAAAGCATACTAATCAATCCGTAATCGGACATATATAAATTACATGGTATAATAAAATAGAAAGAAAACAGTTTTTTTCCCTAGAGTTTCCTTTATAATCAATTTCAGTCTAAACGCCAAATACAAATATTTCAATTCATTCCTTTTTTTTTCTTTCCCTTTTCTGTTCCTTCAATTTCACCATCTCACAATTTTTAATTCACTCTCCCGAATTCCCCCTCCCAGATCCTCTCCAGTGACCCGCTAAACAAATTCACTATTAGACGGCAATGTGAGATCAGACCATTAATAATAGTCACAGCAGTAGATCAGTTTACCAAAAAACAAACAAATAAATACATTCTACGAGAACAAGACCAACACATAGATTCAAAGGAAAATATAATAAAAAGCCGGTTACAGGAAACACTTGAATGGATAAATAAGTTTTTTTTTTTTTAATAATTTATTTATTGTTATTTACAACTGTATACATATATATACAACAAGTAAATTTGCTGTAGGTGACATAGTGACATGATAAAAACATGTGGAGAATCTACCCACTGATAGAACTCCAATAACATTTCTAGAGGAGAAGATCTCGAGGCCATCTTCTTTTCAGACGCCTAGGAGGATTATTAGGTAATGAAGGAGAAGCCAGGTTAGAAACAAGTGGATTTGGGTGGTTGAGAAGTTTATTATGGAAGGAACGGTATCTGGTTCTGGCCAAATCGGCAACATATGGAATATTGAGGTCCTGATGGATGACTTGATTTGTGACAAAGTAAGGAGCATTAAGGATTTTACGAAGGATTTTGGACTGTAAGGATTGGATTCTGGAGGAATTTGATGGTTTAGTGGAGCCCCAAAGCTCAACTTCGTATGTCTAGATAGGCCTTATAATAGTCATGTAGATCAGTCTTTAGTAAATGTTGCAATAGTCGGAATCTACGAGCAGTTTCTTGTCTTTTTAGTCTTTTATGAGGATTCCATGTCAGTCGTTTGTCGAGATGTAGTCCTAAAATAAGTTTTAAAAAAAAATAATAATACTAATGAAATAAAATAATTTAATGAATAAGTAAGTTAAAACCAACAAATCGACAGGTCCACAAATTAAAATAAATAATCTCCGAGCTAATTCCCGTGCAGGTGATGGTGTATGATCCCCTGGGAGTCCAAAATAATATTTTCTGCTAAGATCGCAATATCCCCGATGCTAACACCTAGGCCTTCTAAGAAGCTCCTTGTTCTATCTGGTATTGTTCCGCGAGATCCAAACCAGAGGCCTCTCTCAGTGAACTCTCTCTCTCTCCAAAGGTCTCGCGGAATTTTTCCTTAACGAAAGGGACGCATTTTTCATATATTTCCTTTTTTTCCCTTTCCATTCCACGTTCCTGTTCGAGGTCATTACTTTCAAATCTTACCGTCGGATCCAAGACCAGAGCCGTGCATCCGATTTTTGTAAATGCGACAATATCGGCATATAAAAACAAATTTAAAGGTGCTTTTTGAATTGTAGCAGCTAAAGTCTATAAGAAACATACTGAGATCGAGGACGTAAGCGAAGATGTAAAGATTAAGGAAAGTAAATTACTTGTTGACTTTCCTTCAGCAAAGTATTAGAATAAATTCAGAATTTATTGAAATAAATAAAAAAAAATCTCGTTTTAAAAATTAAATATGCCTTTAAGTGAGGGAAGATTGGAAAGACAAATAGAAAAAGAGACGAAGGCACGTGTGTGCAACAAAAGGAGTCCTAATTACAGCATGTGCATGAGGCGGTGCATCAGTAATGTGCAATCTCCTCTATTTGTTCCCTTTGCATCCTTCTTGTCTGCGATAAATAATTATAGCAAATTACACTGCATCATGGTCCCTCAGCAGCATGAGCATCTCAGCGCACTCAGTCATGGTTAATATCCTCTTTGCCTCGCCTCTTACATTGTAAGTTCAATAAATAATCCCTTCGAAGGATCTATCCTGTGGGAAGAGATAGGAAATTGCTAACAGGTGAATTAAGAACCGTTTGATCCAACTCTTTTGATCTGTGTTTCATCAAGGTAATAATTCGTCTGGTTTTATTATTATTTTTTACTATGGTAATATATTAATTAATTAATTGATTTGGGAGCGGCTAGCTAGCTCATTGCTGAGGCAGGACCCGGGTTCGACTCTTGCAAATAATCATTATGTTATCTATAGCCGTTGAGTCAGCACTGTTGGTTCGGAAGCCCTCCGAGGTCCACTGTTACGATTGCCATGGTAAGATTAAAACACTGGCGATATCTGCGTAGACAAAAGATTTTATGGGGAAAAACAAAAACACGAGCGATATGTTTAGACGAGTGGGCTTTGGTTTTGTGAAGGGGAATCTTCAGCACGTCCTGGATAGGAGAGTTGTGGCATTACATCGTTAGAGATTTTATCTCTATAATTCTGGTGATGAGGTGACCGGAAAGGTAATATCGGACAACCTTGTGTTCTGCCAGGAGTACACCCAAAGACTACGTGGGGTTCGAACTAAATTTTATTTTAATATCACTTTTATAGTCCTTTGTGCAGTAACGTAAATAATTGTCGATAAGGTTAATCATTTAAGTTAAAGTTAAGTCAAGGGTTCTTCAAGTTCTGTGTACATATATTTCTTCTTTTATTTATTATGTTTACTTAATATTTCGATAATTCAACAGGTGGAAGGTAACACCCCTAGGTTTTGTGTTATCTACATGTAAAGGTATTCGCCAGTGTTTATAATTCGATTATTACTTATATAAGGATATATTGGGGGCATATTGTTTCGAGGTTTCCAAGGAAAAAATAACGTGGTGCCTAAGGAGCAATTTATTCTTTATTGTTTTGTCTTTTTTCCCTTTTTGGCGATTATACTTATTTTTTTTATTATTTTCCTTTAACTCACCCCCTTCTCCACTGAGCGTGGGCAAGTATAAACGATATATATAACTAAGGATAGATCAAAATTTGCGGTTATACCACCCTACGTCATAAAGAGTGGGTAATTGGGTAAATATGTGGCGGTCGAGCGTGAAACCTCCTACCCCCGCCCCACTAACACCCCCGAGGAGTGACAGTCTTATATCACTTTTGAAATATTAGCTAAAAATGGGAAGAGGAGACTTTGAGATAGTTGAATGGAACGGTATTTAAAAAGCGCCAGAAATTTAAAAAACGGCTTGAGGAATAGGGTAAAAATGTGACGGTCGAGCGTGATTTTGACCAACTCACCTCCTTGCACAACCGTGGGTCCAGTAACAGTACTTCCTTATAAAGTACTGCACTCCTGTCCCTCTTGATGAGTTGTAGTCGTTCAAATTTCATTTTTTTTTTTAATTTGTTGTTTGTGAGTGGTTTATATTAAGTAAGGCCTAATTACAGTCCGTTTATATAAGAACGGTGGACATTCCTATTAACCTCAATCTAAACCTGAGATCCGATGGCGTGGTTAACTCCCATATTTTTTGCTTCATTTTACTTGTGAAGAAGACTTGGGTATTCTAAACCTCAAATAATGTCTCATAAGAAAATTCTGTACTAATCTATCGTGTTCCTTCATGTTTCAATAAGGATTAACGCAGTATACACCTCAGACACACTGCGAGACTAAACTTCGTTTCTTAGAGCTTGCACGAGTGATACGTTTAGGTAAAAAAAAAAACAGTGAAGATAATTTTCAAAGTGAATAAAACATAATAATTAGTAATAACGCCAACTACAATGATCCAATTTACTCTCAACAGTTTATTTTAATCCTTCAACGTTTCGCCCCTCAGGCCATAATCACGGGAACAACTTAAAAATTATTTTCTTATTATTACCAAATTACTTCCTCACATAATATCAATAGTTTTGAACATACCTCAATTGTTGACTAGTCACAATTCTTTTTAAAAAGGTGTGAGAGTTAATAGTTTTCCCTGTATCCACTTTACTTGACATGGTATACTTATAATCTTTCGATATTAATGAAACACAGTATTAAAGTGAACAGAGTGCCTCCTACCCTGTTAATTGCTTATTAAAAATTTTATATTGTTCAGGTATAAATTGTAAATCCGTTAGGCTGGTCACGACAATGTTAAAAAAGGTTAAAAAGAAAAAAACAGTGAATAATTTTCAAATAAAATAAAATATAATACGAGTAATTAATAATAACACCAACCATGATCCAATTTACTCTCAACAGTTTATTTTAATCCTTCAACTTTTCGGCCCTCAGCCCATTATCAAAGGAACAACCAAAAAATTATCTTCACATTATTACTATATTGCTTCCTCATATAATACCAATATTTTTGAACATACCTCAATTATTGACTGGTCACAATTCTTTTAAAAAATGTCTTTTATTTGCAGGCTATGATTAATTATCCTTCAAATAAAAGACATCTTTCTAGGAATTCAGTTGCGTAGAACTCTTTTTAAATTGGTAATTATTTAAACTGCATTTAAAATGGATAGCATAATGGATATAATCATAGTTAAGAATTAATGGATAGCTAATTCTTAACTATGATTATAGCTCAATTAAAATTTTACTAAGTACTTTATTAGTAAAAGAGTTAAAAGCGTACATACCTTTTTTATCTATAATTGATAAAACCCAAAATGGCGAAGTCAATTGTATATTGAAATAAATTCAATTCACTTCGCGATCCATACTGTTTGTCAAAATTGGTATGTTAATAATTTTGCTGTAAAGGGAATAGGCGAAAGTTTGTTGGCTAACGTTGTAGTTGTAGCAACATAGATTGGTCTCATTATTTTATGAGCACTCGGTATAAAATCTCTTGGGTTGGAGCTAGGGAATTCCAGCAGGGAGGTACATTATTAAATGCGTCCAGGGGTGGAATGCTGGCTGTGTTGTAAACGCGAAGGGCAATAATGGATTAGTTGGAACTGTTGCTTTCTATATGTTTCTATGTTCGTGTGTGCGTTCTTGCTTTAACAGACATCCAAAAATAAAAAGTTGTTCGTACTTTAAATAGACATGTGTCTGGAATATCACAACAACTCTTTCACTGATATTGCTTGTATCCCCCTGATTTTGATGAAACTTTTTGAGTTGAATATGAATTTAGCTGTAAAAACATCAGACTCCTCTATAAATTAGGAGAAACCTGTGGGTCTCTTATATATATAGAGCTCAGAGATCATCAGGTCGATATTGTAAATAACAGTATAAATGTGACTAGTTATTATTTTATTTTTCTTCATGTACATAGTTTGATTATGTCCAGTCCTCTTGACGGAATAAAAAAAGGTAATAATAATAATAAAGGCCTAACGAACCCTAAGGTTCTATGCCGATACCACCAAACACAACAAAAACAAAATCAGTTTTAACGCAATCCTCCATCTACGTTTCGGTCTACCCCTCGGATGTGTACCCGTTGGTTCAGTGTTTATTAACATTTTAGGGATCCGCTCGTTACTAAGCCCTACAACCTTACACGTCCATCTTAAACGTCGTAATGCTATAACTTGAATTATATTCACCAGGTAAAAAAAAAAAAAAAACACTTTAGTTGCTCATTTCACATTTTATATTTTTGAGATTTTTCTGTTTAAATTATAAATCCGTTAACCTTTTCTGTTCTACTACTGCGATTAGAGATTTTTAAAGATCTAATTTATTTTTTATTTTATTTTATTGTGTTCCTCTGTGGTTTCGCTTAGAAGAACGTTGATTTTCTTTGCTTGGTACTTTAGCTAGATACTTTTTAATGATGATTTTGTTTCTAATATTTAATTTCGAGTTTAATTTAGTCCTAACTATTCTTAAGGTCTGAAAATTTTAAATAATAATTCTATACAGCTGAATTATTGTTATAATAGAGCTTAGCGTGAGAGTTGCAAGCCCTTTGTCTAGGAGGAAACCAAGCTAGTGTAGGGCGTCGGGTTTATATAATAGTATTGAATAGGACATGCGGATAGGATCTCATCCTTGCTTTATAATTCCATTCTAGTTTAAGCTAGTGGAACAAAATGAATTAGAATACAGTTTTGTTTTATTTTTAATATGGCCTGATTAACATTGAATAAAGTTTATATCACAAAATCAAGAGCATAGTAAAATCATAACTATAATTTAATATTTCTATTTTCAATAAAAATTTGTGAATTGCACAAAAAAAGCAATCCATCCCAGCCCGACACGCTCCACAAAGACCCCCGGGGAATGACGGTCCTATATCACTTTTGAAATATTTGCTTAAAAAGGGAAGAGGAAACTTTAAGATAGTTCAATAGAGAAATATTTAAAAAGCGCCTGAAATTGGAAAATAGCCTGAAGATGTTTAGTTATTTATTAAATGTGATGAAGATATTTTTTACTATTACTTTTTTTTAATATGTTTATTGAAATTTACAACTGTATATTATATAATACATTCAGCAAATTTGATCTTAGTTAAAATGGAGTGTTACAGGCGTGTAGAGAAACTACCCATTGGTAGCACTCTAATGACATTTTACATTAGCAGGTCTCGTGGCCAACATCTCTTCGAGCGCCTCGGAAGATTGTCAGGAACGGAAAAGGATACAAGGCTAGAAAATAGGAGGTTTGAATGGTTTGGGAGTTTATAATGGAAGCATTGATATCTGGTTAGGGCTTGATCGGTTACATCGGGAACATTAAGGTCTTTATGTATGATTTTATTTGTGACAAAGTAACGATCATTGAGGGTTTTACGAAGGATTTTGGATTATAAGGATTCTATACCTTATTACAGCCATGTAGATGAGTCTTCTGTAACGAGTTGGAAGTTTAGAACGTTTGTCTAGTAAGTGCTGTAATAGTCGAAATCGACCTGCAGTTTTCAGTCTTGTGTGTGGGTTCCAGGTTAGTCATATGTCCAGATGTAGTCCAAGGTAGTGGATCTGTTCAACAGGAGTAAGAGCAACATTATTAAATGAAACTGTAGGGCAGTCGGTAGGTTTTAGGCGAACTATTACATATGATATTGAGTATTAGTGAATGTTTATAATTTTTTTTTAGAAACTGTAAATATTTATATAAAACATTTATTAATCATTCTATTATTCAATATCATTTTTTTTTTTTTTTTAATATTATTAAAATATTCCTTATGATTTCTGAATGTCAGAAGATTTAATATTAGTTACCATTTTATTTCTTTACATTCGATGTTATGAATTTTCATTCCAAACTTGTAAATATATATATATAAACATTAATTGCTCTTTCTTGTTATTTATCATTATTACATTTTTTTTTAATGGTTTTATTTTATCTATTTTTTTTCTTTCTTTTTTTTTGTTCAATTCAATACAAAACATTATGGGAAGCCTATAATATTCATTTAAACTTTATACTTATATAAACATCATTTGCTTTCTTGTTCCATTAATTGTTATGGTCTCATTTTTCCCTTAATTTATTATTAATAAAGAATATATTGTGATATTTTATTATTTCGTATTATTTTCATTTTTTAAATGAAGGCACTGAAGTACATTTTTATTTCCTTTTACATCATTTTAAAGGGATTTGTCTAAAAAAACAAATAAAATAAAATAATATTTTTATTATTGATATCACAAAATATGATAGTTGAAGATTATTTATAAATAGTAAAAACAGTCTAAGTAGAAGAAAAAATAGGCCTTTAAATTAATATATTTTTTTATATTTTGTCTTAATTATTTACGATAAAATAATCGACTTATTTAAAAATAAGCAAGCACATTGGAAAAATTTATCAAAGTTTATGTATAGTAAACAAAACAGGCATACTTTTCATTAAAAACCAAGTAGTCAATAGTCATTAGCAATTAACTGATTAAAAAGCAGTATGTGTTTTTAAACCTTTATGGGACATTTTCCTCGATACCATTATCAAAATGATTTTTTAATTATCAATATTGAACGATAACCGTTGGTTACCATTTATCTCTGACTGTTAGCTATTTGTTGATTTTCATTCCTACTACATTTTGATAAATTAACCACATTTGACAGCATATCATAAAAAAAGCGATGTGGAGATGGCTTTAGTATTACGAGATATTTTAACCTATCCTCAGCGATTGGTGATTTTTTCACTCTTCCCCATCACGACTGTTATGCGATTATCACCGCTGTTGAGAGTCGCTCAGGAAACAGATGCAAAGTAAATAACCCAGACATCAATAAAGACTTAAAGATTTATTTTTTAATAAAAAATACTAAGTTACATCAACATTTAAACGAACTTTTCACAAACAAGAAAGAACTTCGTTGAAGGCTCAAGTTACTCCATATCTTCTGACTAACGACTAATGAGTGAGATGGTCTAATCCTTGGGGCTAAATATATTACTATAGAAAAATACATAGGAGGAGAGGGGATAGAGATCGTAGGCTAGAAAAAAGAGCCTTGACGGGGCTTAAGAGTGCCTATGAGATTGGAAACATATAAGGAGCAGGAAGAAGATGGTTGGTTAGCGAGCTAATACATTTTAAGGGAGTGGGGCTGTAACCAATGAGATGTGTTATCAGAAGAGGTAGATGGAGAAGTGGGTGTGGTCCAGCTTGTGGTGTTGTATTGTATCGTCATGGAAGGATACCGTGCCAGGTATTTAAAGAAAACCTGGATCTTCGCCCCTGTCTGATGAAGGAGGATTACTATCCCTTCATCAGGAAATTTATCTACGGGTTGAAGGAGGTAGTCGGCCCGACGCCCTTTATGTTAAGAAGGGCTCGATCACCTTGAGTCGGCGACCCAACGATAGAAAAAGATGAAGGAGAAGAAGCAGACGCAGAATGAGACAAGGAGGAGTAAACCAGACTGCGTGCTGAAGGAGTTGGACCCAGACGGATACAGACCCAACATCCTGAACCTGACCTCCGTCCGTGGGTCTGGACCTACCAGATGGATGCAGTTGGACAAGATGGTGCCAACTCTTAAGGCGTTCAACCGCATGCTGGACTGCACCACAGTGTTTAAAAGAATTATTTCCCGAAAGATTAAATGACGCCCACCAAATAATATTGAAAATATTATTCTGTAAATATACAATCATATGTAATGTATAATTACTACTATATAGATTATTACTATATACTAAATATACAGATTATTGGCAGCAGAGGCATGCCCAAACCTAGCCCACAACCTCAATGCTGCCTAACCACGTATGACAGATATGTCAGGGAAGGGGAAAAAAGGAGGAATGATATTGGCAATGTTGGTTCTGTGGAAACATTGCCCTGATATAGGTTTCACATGAATTTTTATGAAAGAGATTGTATCCTATGTAATGACAACTTAGATCTTATGGCTCAACACCCGTACAAATAGAGAGCCTGTGAAATACAGTCAATTGTAGTAATTTTACAAAAATGATGAAATAAAGATCGTTTATATAAACTAATAACAAACAGTATACCCAAGCTGGACTATCCATATTCTTTAGAATAAAACAGTAAACCAAAAACGTTACTTCATATATAATAATATTAAAAAACAAAAACTATACCTTCTATTGGGATGATAGGTGTCCACCTCTAAACACAAGGTTTTGCATTTTTTAGAGAGAAAAGAGAAATACATTATTCATCTATGCTGCCCAAATACATCAGGTTGCAATATCACACAGCATACTAATCAATCCGTAATCGGACATATATAAATTACATATAACTACATGGTATAATAAGATATAAAGAAAACAATTTTTTTTCCCTACAGTTTCCTTTTAGAATCAATTTCGGTCTATACACCAAATACAAATATTTCAATTCATTCCTTTTTTCTTTCCCATTTCTGCTTCTCCAATTTCACTATATAATTTTTCTTCATAATTTTTTAATTCACCCGATCAACAAATTACCTCTCCGGAATTCACTCTCCTAGATCCTCTTCGGGTCACTAAAATAAAAAACAGTTTTAGGTTCAATCCTGAGTCAGTTAATACAACTAATTTTGGCTCGTTTATCTTCGGCATGTTGTTGATTGGTTCATGATACTCCTGGCAATTTGTCAAAAAATGGAAACAATCCTCCAGGGCTGTTCCATCGCAAGCTGAACAAAGCTTTTGTGGGTCCAAAGTATATTTCTGTGGACTGACATTTAGAGTAATTGCATATTTACCGGAGAGTCGTAGTAGGGCAATTATTCCTAAGTGAGTTATAGGACAGCTGATTTTTAGGTAGCTTTGAGGAGCATCCGTTTTAATGAAAACCCTACATAAATAATAATACTAAATTAAATACATACAATTTTTCGAAGCCGAAAATTAAATATTCAACATTACTTTCTACTATTTTATTGATTGTATAATTATTAATAGAATAATATTTTGTGTCCTTAAATAAAATTAATATTTTTTTTAAGGTAAATATTTTGTCCGTCAGAATAAGTAAAGCAAAATGGCTGTTAGATGCCATGTAGATAACGTTAGTATGCACTATAGTTAATTACAGGAGTACATGTTTCAGCAATCTAATCTGTTCTGGTATAACTCAGAAATCTATTGTGGAATAGATATTCATGTTGTTAATTGTTATCATTATTTAATGTTATTAATGGTATACATTATTTAACTCCTATACATATTCATTATCAAAGTTAGGTAAGTTTCTCCATTCATACCGATAATGAAAAAAATCTAGTGCGGCCCTCATTAGACAAACTTCACTAACTACATTAAAGAGATGGGCGAAAATTAGCTTTCTTTATAACTAATATCTTAAGTTGCCATGGATACGACCCTTATTCATGAATGAACCATTGATAAATAAATATCGTATCCATGGCAACTTTAGCTATTAGTTTAAACTACTAATTCTTGCCCAACTCTGCCATCCTGCAAACGTTTCCGAATTTTGTGTAAATGGTTGGCTCCTGTTGGAGTTATCGCTATTGATGTGATTTTAGAAAAAAAATATATCTAAAGACCAGGGTAGGCGAAAATTATTAACATATTTTTTTTTATTTCTATTGTTATAAAATATTCGTACTTAAGAGTTTATTGGGGTGGAAATAACGAATATACTTTTTTTTCCAGCCAAGAATAAAACATTTAGACAACGCATAAACGATATGGCAATCGGGAATATTCAGGTCTCGACTTTCCCCGTTTAAATCAGATGTTTCTATTTTCCCTTTTTTTCCCAAATAGAATGATGTAACATCGCAGACTATATACCCTCCTGTTCACGGATACACAAACCGTTTCATGAAACTTGGTTATTTAGACTAAACGGAATCAAAAAGTGTATTGCGGACTCGATAACTCAACTTTGAAATTTTACGTGATCACAATAATAATAATAATAATAATAATAATAATAATAATAATAATAATAATAGTAAAGGCCTAATGAGCCTGGACTATCAGCTGTTGTCAGCAGTGTGTAGTATGTATACTTATGTCTTCTATACACCCTTACTCCAGAGTTGGTCC
Organism: Halyomorpha halys; assembly: GCF_000696795.3. Taxonomy (NCBI): domain Eukaryota; kingdom Metazoa; phylum Arthropoda; class Insecta; order Hemiptera; family Pentatomidae; genus Halyomorpha; species Halyomorpha halys. The sequence goes on along the minus strand of NW_027105470.1, from coordinate 77,696 downwards.
AAAAGTAATTACAATTACATTCCAATTACTGTAATATGAAATTGCACAAGTACAAGTAATTGTTATTTTTTCTTTAGAATTTCAAGTAATTATAACACAATTACAAGTAATTGTAATTATAAATACTTGACAACAAAACTGAAAAAAAAATTCGTTTTATATTGGCTGTAAAATATTAAAATGGTATCCATCTTAAGATTGTGAGTTGGCGTATAGATTTATTGACATATTACGGTTTATTTGTATATTTTCAGAGATGCTGAAAACAAACATAAAATCCATTTTAAAATCGCGTGCTTCGGTATTTATTCATTTTTAGTTAAATCACATATAATTGTATTTGCAATTCCAATTACTAAGGGCCAAGAAGTATTTGTAATTGTTTTTCAAAATCAGAAATTTTTTATGTTTTGGGCCATTTAACGACAATCTTAGTAATAGATATTATTTTATCTTTATTTTGATCATATTCTGTATTATCTTGTTTTATTTTCATTATTATATTAATTAACCAACTGTAAATTTGCAGCTTGATTATACACTTCAAAATCCTATCAGTTATTTTTATTGATTACTTTATTTCCATTTTTGTAATTGTTGATTAAATTATTAGTTGTATCACTTGAGATCATTTTATATTGTACTTTTGTTAGCTTAAAAATTGTATAGCTTCCACAACTCCCTAGTAGTCTAAATAGTAATATTTACATTTCACTTTTGTCCATCAGTTTTATGTGTTATTTTGGCACCGATAGATAGATGTAATCTGGTCGGACCATTTTAGATGTAATTTTTTAAGTGAATAAAATAAAAATAGATAAATCTACTCGTGTAATGATTCCTGCTCAACTCCGGCTTACTACATCTAACGTGTTTCGACAACGAAAATATTTTTCTTCTTTTACTGTGTTCGGTGACAGTAGCATTTAATGTCTTCTGTGTAAAGACTTGAGAGTATTACCGTTATAATGTCCTTATATCTCTAATTTTCTAGCAAATAATAATTCTGTTTTAGTACGGATTATTTCTATTTTTTTTTTTTTTTTGGTCTAGTATCTTTTTTTTCTATTTTTTTTTTTTTTTTGGTCTGCTTGTGATGTAGCTGAGGACAAACCCGTGGATTTGCATCCTATTGTGATGTGAGGAAGATGGAGGTGAAAGGAAGGTGGAGCCCACGCAGCAGTTAATTACACGAAAGGTCAGGCATGTCCCGATCCAGCCGATAGCGCGTGTGATTGCCCGCACGTGTCCTCGCCAGTCAGTTCTCCATGTCCTCTTCTTGTCTACATTCGGTAGTCCTTCGCCTACTGAGTGCATTGACAACAGTTGAAAAAAAAAAAAGTCCTTAAATCCTCCTTGAGTTATTTATTTGGATACTGTGTGCAACATAATAATACGAACAAAAGAGGAGTAAAGAAGGGTTTAAAATATTTTTCAGACCACTCCTTAAACTTTTATGGAACAAATAAGGTTTGAAAAATGTATATTATAAAGAAAAAATTATAAGAAATTGTGAAGTTTTATGAAAGAAAGGTCTGGATGTCGTCACAGAAAAAACTGCAGTCAAATCAGTCTCCAGGTACCACTTTCTTTTTTTTTTTTTTCATTTTTATATTCATTTCACCTTTATTGTTGAAGAAAAAATATATCAAAAAATCTAATGTAAGGCCCTGGCACACAGCATGGAAATATGCCTGACTACCTCTTCTGTGCCACCCACCGTACCTTATACGGATCTTGGGAAAATTCAGTTTTGATTGAATAATGTAAACTTATAAAAATTATTATAATTATATTTAAAATTATAATCTATAAATATTTTTACTCAGAAAAAGTCAAATTAACACATTTATATTGAGTTGCAGGCCTACCTTCTACGCCATAACCCCTGAAACTCAGGTCGAAACGTCAACATAAAATAAATAAATATGGTTTTGTTTATTTATGTTGTTCTTTGCTGACCGCACCCCCCGACTAACTTCTCCAATCATAACACATTTATAATTAGGAACAACTTGATAATTCGGGTAAAATTGAAAAATACATGTTATTACTATGAACCATAATTTTACTTATAAAAAATCATAATATAGAAACACATTTTGCAATTATATACATTTTATACTAAACAAATATATAATAAAAAATAGTTTAAGGAAAAATCCATTTCACGCAAATAGAATGTATTATACAGTTATATACAAATCAATAAATAAATAATTATTATTAAAAAAGTCTATATAATACAATAATTTAAAAAGAAAATCCATTATATACAAATAAATATATAATTGTTTTTTTTTTAAATATAAAATAAAGCTTCCTACAATTGCATGGTTGGATATTAAATAGTAATGACCATAAAAAATAAACTCACCAAGTAAAATCCTATGGTTTTGGTGTTAGGTCTATAATATTATGTTTTTTGTAAATACGTCACCGACTCGAACCAATGTTGCTATCATGAAGGTACCAATGACACTAAATTAACATGGAGAAAGGATAAAGGAATAAAAGTAGGGAGAGCATTTTTCTGAGTAGGCCTCTCACCTCCAGATATTTTCTAATAGAATTCATATGCAACGGACACATCAAAACAACACGATAATTATCTCACCGTATCAGTACCACTGGTAGAAAAAAGTAATATCCAATTTGGATTATGTAACCATACGTAATACAAACTATTAATTTAATGTTTTTTTGTTTTAGAGGGATCGGGAAAAAGATCATTTTTTAGATTAAAAAACCTGGGCCGTATACGGATACGGCCCCAGCACACGGTGCACCTATTCTTGTGCCGTATATGCTACGGTCCCGGAATTCAACGTTTAACACCACTTTGGAGGGCTTCAACAGGTCTAAAAAAGATACAAACAACTAAAATAAAGTAACAAAGTAAAAGAATAGATTAAAGTAAACTGAGGTGTGGCTAAATATTATTTGAATTATGTTAAAATTTATATAAAAATGAACAAAGTAAATTGAAGAAAAACAAAAAATGAAACTTACAGTGAAAAGTATAAAAAAAAATTACAAAAAGGCATTAGGCAACTAATGAAAACGGAAATAATAAAAAAGTAAATAAAATAGAAATATAAAAACACATTTAACACAAAAAAACTGGAAAAGGGGAATAAGAATTAAAGTCAAGAAAAAATCATGAAATAAACACCCGCTTTACTGAATACTAGTAAACACAAAAATTAAGATGAAGCCAATTGACAAGACAAACAGAATGGAGGAGTGGAGGAGGGAGGATTGGTGATAAACAAATATATTACCTTTGAATGGAAAAAGATATAAAACAAAGATAACATTTGGAAATTTGAGAAAATATAAAGAGAGTGGCAGGCCGAACAAGGAGGGATCGCATACGAAATGAGAGGACAAGACAGGATGTTGGAACTGTCTCCATAAAAGAAAGTGACAACTCAGATGGTTTGGACATCTCTGTCGGATGAGTGAAGACAGGTATCTAAGAAAATATTTTGAGCCCAGACCAACAGGAAGATGCCCAAGAGGGAGACCCAGAATACAATGGAAGGACTACATCTCCAGAGTGGGAGAGAGAAGAGGGAAAACTGGGATGCCATGAGGGTGCTGGCTCGGGATCGAGAGGGTTGGTTTGCTTGAACGGACCACCTCCACGCTAAAAGGCACTAAGGAGAAAGAGTAAGAAGAAGAGAAAATATTAAATATTAGCTGACTTCATACGTTAATATACATAATAAGGGGTAGAAATTATTTTAAAAAATATATATGGGCATGAAATCAAAAAAAAAAAAATTAAAATAATGGATACAATAAATATAAAATTAAAGTTTCTCCATGGGTACAATATGATGAATGGATACAATAAAATTAAAATTCCTCAATAGATACAATGTGATGAATGGATACAATAAATATAAATTGTTTGCTCACAATAAATAGTTTAATTACTATTTGAGTTCTCTTGACTATGTTCCTTTTATATTTTAAACACGGTCCATCTTCCATAGTAAATTTTTATTGTTCCTGAAATAATTCAATCATTCATTTTTGAAAGATCATCAACGAAAAATTAAAAAATGATACACTGCTTTAAGGTGCTATGTTTGTGCGTAACAGTTTTTCTAGGGCTGATGGGGGATCCACAAGCTGCCTTTTATTTTTTATTAGTGTATTTCTATTTTTATCTCTATTTATATTATATATCTCTATTGGTTCCTGCTGGGACCTACAGAGACAACAACCTGCACTTGCTAGAAAAGTATTGGTATATGTTTAGACCAAGAACTAGATACCACAGACCCCCTTGTAATCCTAGATATAATTACTCATTAAATATCCATTCCAATGGTGTCGTGTTCACCAATTTAATAGCCTATGATAATGAGGTTGCATGCAGGTATTCTAAACTATAAACTCAAGTCGGGTTTGCATCATATTATATTTACTGTAGAGATATACTGATATAAGAGAGAGCATGATAGAACAATTGACTTAATATTATACTTAATATGCTATGTATTGAGAATACCATTGAGGCCATTCATATTTTATTGATTCTACTTTTGATCATTATTTTCATTCAATATAATATCTTAGTGGGCTTTTTACTTATCGTATGTGTTGCGGGCTTGGCAGCTCCGAAAGCAAGGAACTTTGGTGGTGGCTAGTTTCGTTGGTCCATGGTTAACTCTGCGTTCTTCCTCATCGGCCTGGCCTAGCGGGAGATGTCCGACTACATCTGTACTGCTTCACTGACCCCTGTGGAGTTAACTAGCTGTTTTCTCTCGAATGAATAAAAGGTATTCTTATAAGGTACCTTTTTTCCCTTTCCTATTAAAAATACCTTCCTACCTCTCTATTTTATTCCAGTCCTCTCATTGGCTACAATCATTATTGGGTGTGGAGCCAGAACATTAATAATAGAAAACTTAAGGCGGTGTCGATTCATTGATCTTGGCTCAAAGCACTTTCCTCTTTTCGCTTATCTTTATAGCCAGTGGGTAATGATGTAGGTGTACTTATTGTGCACTTATTCCGTGTACCTGTTCAGTTAGTGCTTTAGTAGCCCTTCATGCCGCTGCTCTAACAGGTGTAAGTCAATCACTTTTTGGTCTGCCCTTTAGGAGGCGGCAAATGTCGACAATGAACACCTATAATAAAAAAAATAAAAGAATGGATACAATAAATATAAAATTAAAGTTCCTCCATGATACAATGTGATGAATACATGTTAATACATGTTTAATTAAATTTAACTTTTATACCGGTATTTTCAATACATAGCTAAAGTTTTTGATTTAACTCAACAAATCACCTTAATGATTAAGAACAATATTTCACTAAATGGTTGATTAACTTGAATATTGAAAAATGCAACTCAAAAATGTTTACTCTTCGACGCCCACCAGATCCACCGGATCTATTCCTCAAAGGTAAAAATGTGAAATGGAATCCTGCCAGTGAAACAGTAAGATACCTGGGAATTCACCTAGATCGCCGCCTTACATGGAATCACCATTTCAACATCAAACTAACTCAAACTTATGCAAGGTTAGCAATGCTATATCCTATCCTAAACAGAAATTCCAAACTAAAACCAGAAACAACTGTTCTTATATTTAAAACAATCCTCAGGTCACTGCTGATGTACGGCTGGGAAGTCTGGGGTGCGACATCCTTCAGGAAAAGGAAAAAACTACAATCTTTTCAAAATAAAGTCCTAAGAATCGCAGTTAATGCTTCTTGGTTCATAAGAAATAGCCAATTGCATCGCGAATTACAAGTGGGGTCAATAGAGGATTATATCAAAAAAGGGTTCTTGAAGTTCCACTCCCAGTTGCCGACAGTTAAAGGAGCAGTGACCTACATCCTGGGAAACCCAACCTCAACCCGAAGACTGAAGCCCAGACTGCTGCAGGACATTCTTTTATACATTTTTAATAAATATAAAATTAAGCCATAGACACAATACCTCTATTTACATATTATTATAATTTATTTTATTTATTCACTATTTTTTTTTCGCTCTTCCCTTTTTCAACTTAACTTGTTTCTTTTTACTATTAGAAGACAATAGTTTGTTTTATTTAAGTGTACCAATATCATTATTTTTTGTTACTAATTTTACTTTCCTCTTTTATTAAGAAGCATTATTCTTATCTATTTATTTTATTTTTCTTTCTTTTAATAAGAACATTATATATAGTTAGGGGTGTCATTTGTATGACTATACCCCCTCATAATCAACAAAAAAATATATATAATATAAGTTATATCAACCATGTAAGGCCCACCAGGCCGATCTGGTATAAAAAATAAAATAACTCGACAAATCAATCTATAATAAAATCTAATATTATCTCAGATAGGTATTTTCCTCATTGAAATATCCTAATAGGCATAAATGAAGGATTTAAAAAAAACCATCCTCTAATGTTCCAATAATTTTACTTATTATTATTGATCGCATTCATATATACATGGATTTATTATCATTTGTTCAAATGTTAAAGTCAATATTCGCAATTTTTGCCAAAAGAAAACCTAAACTATGGAAATATAATTTTTTTTCCATTTCTGGAGACTGGTCTTTATTTGTTAATATAAATTAAATGGTATCCTTGTTAAGTATCAACACTCTTTATTATCTCAATAATCCAATGTTTTGGCCTCAACGATAATCTTAAATCCTCAAGGACAACTCACATCCTAATTTAAAAATATTTTGCTGGCTATTCTGCCCAAGTCTGCTAATCTGCCTGTTCATCAGATCTTTTGAAACAATACGAGCTCGAGATTCTGAAAATGATCGTATCAAATTTGTTTAGTCTGTCCATCTGTTCTTAGAAAACTATATTTTGATCTACAGACTTAACACAATCATAGGTTTTATTGATTAAATTACATAGTGATATTCAAACGGGTTGAGAGTAGCCTCTTTTAATGCATTTGAAGAGGGGGCTGAGGAAATTGCTTTTATTGGAAAGCGGTTCTTATTTTGTGTCAGTCCGATCGTGACGGGGCTGACAGGAGTCAGGAATAATTTAGTTACTTGTCCTCAGTCTAGACTGCGTTTATGTGGGTCTGCCATCTTTGTGGCCGTCCTGTCGGTGTCAGAGTCCTCAGTAGTGGGTTTGTGCAGTACTGGAGGATATCAAAGCATTTTATATGCCTCCTCGTGATAAATTCTGTCACAGGCGGTAGGTCCAGTGTTGTGTGTATGTGGTCTGTCTTTGTTCTTTGTAGTGAAGTATGCCTCGCTATACGTCTGATCATACTACTCTGAAACGTTTGGAACCTCTTGGCTGTTGCTGGTGCTCCGTAGAGCATGCTGGCCTCAGCTCACTTTTCTGGATCATTAATTTGAAGCGAAGAAAGATTTGGAGAAGGTAACAGGTGGTTAAGACTGTAAGATTTGGTATCAACCAGCTTGATTTTCTTGTTGCAGTAGCGAACTGGCGTCAGGTGTCTATCAAGGGTGATCCCCAGATATACTATGCTGCCTACTGGTCTATTCTCGCACCCTGCTACTTTATAGACATTAAGTAGAGGGCGCTTGTTTTTCTAGAAGGAGAAAATAATTAAGTCTTCTTGGGATTAACTGTAATAATCAACCCCTTCCAGTTTCTTGGTGACATCGGTACAAGCCTTCTCCGCCTACCGTAGAGCTTTCTCTGAATTTACTGAGGTACTATAAATAGTGTCGGCAGCATACGCCGCTTCAACAGTTCCAGTTGAATATATTGAAAACAGTACTGGGGATAGATCTTAATGACCGATGCTGCAGGAACGAGTAGGCTGAAGAGCTGATCCTGGAATTCGTTGTCCTGAAGTGTCTTACAAAGCAGAATATGAGGCACTGAGTCGAATGCTTCCCTACAGTCTATCGAGATCAGTTTATTAATTTTTTTATACGAATGAGCATGACATTTCAAATGAATTATTAAGAAGAAAAATATCTAATGCGAGATTCTCGCAGGGGTAAACTAATTTACAATGTATAAAAACGAGTTAGGAGTTCCGATGTTAAAATGAGTCAAGATATTTTAATTGACTTAACGAGAAAACTTTTTTAAAAAGTTATAACAAGACGTAAACTTACTTCGTAAGGAGCACGAGTTAGAAGTTGTTTTATAAACTCTTATTTTTAATTTAACAAGCGCTAACCTTTTTTTGAATACTTCTTATCTGAAATAACTCGATGGAGTGGAAGAAAAAGTTCTACAAATAATTCTCTTGTGTCGGTTAAATTAATTAAATCTGCACCGCTACAACACATGAAGGGTCAGAGGTTTAGTGCTTTGTAAGGGAATACTGTTACTAGACCAACGGTTGTGCAAGGAGGTGATTTGGTCAGAATCACGCTCGAACGCTTGATTTTTAACCAATTAAGCAGGCTGGGTGGACCGGGTGGCTAGAGTGTAACAGAACACAACTTTCGGCCCAGCCAGATTCGAACTCGGATCCTTGGAGTTAGTAGCCACGGGTCTTACCCCACGGCTACCTGCACCCCCTCTTGTGTCTGTCATGAAAAGTATTTCTTTTCTTATAAACCTTCTAAGGCGTTCCCATGATGTGATAGTAATTTTAGATTTGACTATAAAAATGGTTTTGCATCGATATAAATACAAAAAGTAATATCAACATCCTACTGATAATATAGAAACCGTATCAAATAAAACTGCGCTTTGCGATTGGCAGTCAATATCACGTACCTCCTACACAATACATAACTCGGAACCGGTCTTCGAAATTTGCATTGCTAAGTTTATTATTCGAAACTAACAGAAAGTAATAAGTGCTTGCAACCTAAATAAAAAAAGTGCTAGGAGAATTTTAATGTGTTAATTTGAAATGCTTTCTGAAATTAATTGGGTCGTTTCAAATGAAATGATAGTTTTCACAGGAAAGATTATTTAGTAAAAGAACTTTATTCAAAATATTTCCCTCATTTTTTTGTACATTTTTCCCAATGTGTTATCAACTTTTCAATCCCAGAACTGAAAAAAATCATGGTTTTATAAAGAAATGAAGTCACGAAATGCGTTTGACTTGAGATTCGTTTTCAAAATTTTTACTTTTAAAAAAGTTGTCCAAACTTCAATCGATCAGATGGGTCTATTGGAGATAGGTCTGGTGAATAAGGTTGGAGTGGAAGGACTTCGTTACACAGATCGTTAACTTACTTCACTGTGTCATGAAACCTGAGGTCATTCACGTGTAAGAGTATAGGCCCCTTCCGATTAAATAATGCAGGTTGTTTTTTGATGCATTACGTTAATATCACTGGACTTCGATTTGGATATGAAAGTTTCACTAACGTGCTATGGTAAAAAAGGAAAAAAATATATCTATATATATACTAACATAAGTAATAAACAAAGTTATTATAAAATATAAATATTATAACATAAGTAATTACAAAAATTGTAATAAAATATAAATACTAATATAAGTGAATAACAAAATAATTTTTTTTTTTTTTTCACTACATATCATAATTCATTATTCTTTTTTTTTTCTTTATTAATTTGTCCTTTTTTTCTTCTCTTTTCTTTTTCTTGTTTTCCTACTGAGCGTATATTTTTAATTATCTCTATTTTCTTTCCATTCGTTTCATATTTCTGTTTCCTAAAGACCTAACACAAATACTCAATGTATTTATTGTATGGATTATAGTCAAATTTATGGACTCCTCGAATTTTCGTTAAACCTTTTTCGACGCACAAATAAAAAAAAAATAATAAAAATACCGACGTTATAAATAAATGAAAATTTAGGAATATTTAAAAATAAAATAATAGTCGTTGAAGTGAAGATTAAAAAAAAAAAAAGTTTAAAACGAATAAATAGTTTGAAAAAAATAAAACAACCAAATAATTAAAAATAAAAACATAACACAATCAGTATGCTGAATATTAAAAATATTTAACTTAATCCATAAACTAATTGCTAAAAATAAAAAGTTTTAATGACATCCGTTTGCCAAATATTAAAAATAAAAACTTTTCTTAATTCATAAGATAACATAATCTCTATGCTAAATGTTAAAAATAAAAGTATTTAACATAATCCACATGCTAATTGCTAAAAAAATGATTTAACATAGTCCGTTTGCTAAATGTTAACAATAAAAACGTATAACGTGATCTGTATTCTGCAGAACATTGATCTTTTTGTCACATACAGCTTTGTAATTTAATGTTTAAAATCGAAAAACCCTTAAATGAATGATTTATTTATAATAATATATTTATACTTCATGGCTTATTAATTTCTGTGTTTCTGTATTGAATTTTATCGATTGGTAATAGTATGTATTTAAAAAAATAGTACTTAATAATATCATGGAGTAGTTAATTGCTTTAACTAATTGTAACAATTATTTTAAGTTGTATATTTATTTATTATTACTCTTATTTTTTGTTTATATTTTTAATGTGAAGCTGTTTTCCCTGCATGAACTATGACGTGTATAATAAATTTTATTATAGAATTATAATACATGTAAAATATAGTTTTATTTATGAAGATTTCAAAATAAATAAATATTGACTAATTACAAATCGAAAGAAAGGGGACTGAAGCGCTCCTGTAAATATGTATATATATTGTGGCGAGAGGGGAGGGGGGCGATGACAGTGCTGCCGCCGTGACTGGTTATTGAACCCGCACGTGCGGTTGGCACCCCTGGCCCCCCACCACCGCCAGCACTCAGTGGCGCGCCGCCCGTTGGTCAGGTCGCAGTGTGTGTTCTGTGCGTGTATGTGCGTGTGTGTCCGTCTGTCGAGCCATCTTTAATGGTAGTAGGCGCTCCTTGTCGTTATTCGTGAGTATTACTGACCTCACTCTCTACTCCTTTCATATCCCTCGTAGACTTTCGGCTTACCTGCTCCGACCGGTACATAAATAGCCACTTGCAACCTCCCACCTTCTTCGGCCCGGATCATATTAAAATAGTGTGGACGACTCCCGCCAAAAAATACCGGCTTGCCGAAGCACTCCTAGGAGAGTCCCGCCTACCTGTCACTTTCTCCTCTTGTAATCGATAATTTATTTTCACTTTTGTTGCTGCATCCCGGACCGTGAGTGCTGAGCCACTGAACTGCTAGGAGCCGATGTTTGTGCGCACTTGGACTGTTGTCTTATCGCTGCAGACAATAACAAACCTGTTATCTGTCAGCTCCGCTATCACTCGTAAACACCTTGGCTCTTAGTGTTCTCTTAACACCTTGTTCTCTTGCAAAACAAAGAAATTAAAAGATTTTTTTTCTCCCCTTCTACTCACTAAAAAAATAAATATACTTATTTCCCCCCCCCCTGTTAAATTAAATATAAGAAACCTTGCTAAGACAGGTAATATCTGATGTAACCTAAATGTAGGTCGGGCTATCGGATTTGTTTGGCCCAACTTCTGAAGGACATATAAATAAAAAAAAAAACTCCCGCCTCCTCGTGCAGTTCAGTCTTATTCCTCTCCTCACAACCCATATATATTGTACAGTATGATATAATAATTATTAATTTATGAATTATAAAATATTTGCATGTTTGTAACATTAGCACATTATTTGATACATAATAAATAATGTTAGCTTAAAAATTTACTATTTACTGTCAAATTTTACTTTACTTTTCTGATCATCTTCCTATCCATTTCCAATTTCATAAGTTTTTTATAAGAAGTAAAATCAAAAAATTTTCAGCAATATACAGCTAAAATTTGCTGTCATCAAACAAAACTGTTTTTGATTTTACTAATTATATTTTTATGAAAATTTTGAATTTTTAACCTATTCACTACTAATTACATAAGTTATTACATAAGGCATTATTAAAGTGAAAACTGAGTTGACAATTTGCAGTCGTTCGACTGTGGTTGGTTTTTTTTTTTTTTTCTGTTAATTACAAACATTTTCACATTTGAATCGACTGACTGTTAATTACAATATATTTTACTCAAATTGACACTATCATCGAATTTGTGAAGTGTAATGGAATGTGCATACAGTTGCACATTTATAATTTATAAAAAATGCTTTAACGAGAATATTTTTAATGATTCAATAAATTAAGACTATATTTAATTATTGAAAGAACTATTGTAAATGAGATCTCGTTGATTAAAGAACGTAATTCAGGCACGTTCTTTAATCAACGAGACGGGCTATGAATTATTAATTTGTTTTAGTTTGTTACTGTTCTCAATTTTATATAAATAATGATATTGTTTGTACAAGTTCAAAAATGTAAGCCTCAAGTTGCCCAAATCAAATTTGATTACTTTCTTCGTGCATCAAGGTTATTCTGTATCCAAAAATTGTTTATCTTTATTGTAGTATAAGAAGTTACAATAAAACATTTTGTCTTAAGGACATGACCGATACTATATTTATTTTAGGTATAATATTCTGGCTATTGACTATAATCTTAATGAGTGACATTTATATTGACAATCTTTTAAATCTGTTGCTAAACAAAAAAATCATTTATAATTTATATTTATATATACACACAAATACAGAAGTTATCGACGAAAATCTCGAATCTCCACGAAAACCACGAATATTTTCATTTAAAGTCCTTTGTTGATTTTTAAATCTATTTTTATAGCATATATTAAATTTTGACATATTTTCTTCTGGTTTCGTCGTAGAATTTTGATAATAACTTTTTACGCAAAAAGAAAAAGAAATTCTTACACATACATTTGTCCAAGTTTATAAATTCAAATCAGTGTAAATCACAGTTTTTTCCTAGCATTAAAACCAATGATGGTTCCAGAAATTATCTTTAGAGAAGTAAAAAAAAAAAAAAATTATATTTAAAATAATTTACTAATGTTTTGCAGCTAGAGCCAAAAAAAAGACAGAAATGGACCTGGAATCCAAACCACGGTCTGCGATATCTGTCAAGAAATTCTGCCGATAGCATTTTGAACAATTAAATTGATTTTTATTTCTAAATATTTCGTATTTTAATTTTAAAATAAGAAAAACTTCATTTATTAAAATTAAACTATATATTACAGCTTCTATTGATGGATGTATTATACAATACTAAATAAAATATTATTATTTTTTCAAGGCACAGAGGACCACTATTATTATGAATTTGCCAGTGACTAATTGTGATTCATGTATCAAAATTATTTTATATACTAAAATCTATCACTTGTGGTGATCCATTTTATTACTATATGAATTTAAAAAAAAAAAATCTAGATATCTGATTCCTACAAATTTTTTAAATAACTGAAAACTTTTAGGCACCTATTAGAAATTATTTCGAATTTTCCTGGTCTATTCCAACAAAATTTCGAACAATATAAATTTATTTTTAAAATTATTTTACTATTAACCTATAGTTTTTAATAATTCATATTTAATTGTTTATATTCTTTTAGAAATTACTAAAGCAACTTATATCAATTTGCAGTCTAAGTCTGTTACAATAATATCAGTTCAGATTGAGATTGTTCTTCATATTAATGAGCATTACTGAATGAGACCATGGAGGTAGTGAGGAGATATGAGCACAGAGGTAAGAGAGGAGACATCCATTGATCAAGGAGTGGCCAGCGAGCTGCACATGTTTACATCCTTGTCTGGATTAATAATGGCCTTTGGGTTCACTTAGGCCTTTCGATAGTGGGTGTATTTTTGCGTCCCGAACATCAGCATTAAAAAAAAAAGTGTATAAAGCCAATGTTAGGAAGAAGAATGAATCTTGGTCAATTTGAAGTATTTGCTCACTTAAGTATTGACGGATCAATACGATTTTTTTCAAAATTCAATGAAAAATATATTTTTGACGATTTACAAATTAATTTTAAACTCTATATTATAACAATAAATTCTAAACCAAATATTCAATATACTTTAATTTCAATCTTATCTGTAAAAAACGTACACATACATATTTTACTACTTTCTTAGATAATGATTAGTGGATTTTTTTTTTTTTTTTTAATTTTACTTCTTTTACACTATCAAATAATGAATTATTTTTAAATTTAAGATAAAAAACAATTTAAATTTAGGATAAAAAATTATGTTTAATTTTCTTTTTTAATTTATAAGTTTACTTCCGCTACCTTGGACTACATCTGGACAAACGACTAACGACTAATTAGACTAAAAAGATAGGAAACTGCACTTCGATTCCGAATATTACAGCACCTACTAGACAAACGGTCTAAATTCTCCCAATTCTTCTAATTCTTTACAAAAGGCTTATCTTCTTAACTATATTAAGGCCTATATGGTCGAGCATTGAGGATCCACTAAACCTTCAAATTCCTCTCGTATCTCTTCTTACAATCCAAAATCCTTCGTAAAATCCTCAATAAACCTTACTTTGTCACTAATAATTTTTTTTTTCAAAACCTCTTTATTTTTCATTTAAATGCAAAATACAATAATATATAATACATAGGTATATATGCAAAATACAATTTCACTTATATAATCATACATAAAGACTTCAATGTTCCGATCTAGCGCGAACGAGATATCATTCCTTCCATTATTAATTTTGTAATCACCCAAAGCCACTAGTTTCTAACCTTGCTTCCTCATCTATTTTTGACAATCCTCCGGGACATCTGAAAAGAAGAGGTCATCGAGACCTTCTAATGCAAAAACGTTATTAGAGTACTACCAATGGGTTGTTTCTGTAAACGCCTGTATCACTCCACTATAAACTTACAGCCAATTTACTGAATATATTATTATTTACTGTTGTAAGTCTCAATGAAGATATTTAAAAAAAAAAAATACTTCAATAGCTTCTTGCATTACATGAGTTATGTAGATTGACCGGTTTAAATAAAATTATTATGTTGTTCTGTTTACATCGTCGATATTAAAATATGGTTACTCGATGTTTGTGTATTTAATTTCACTTGTTAATGGTTTCTTCAATTAATGGACTAGAGAACTTGTCAATTTCAACAATTACTTATTTTCATATCATAGTTCTGAAACCTATTTTATATTTTATCGGCTACAGATAGAAGATCAATAATTTTAAATTAAATAAATATTAAAAAATATAGATATATATTAGAGAATTTGCATTGGGAAGCTACAGACGCGATCACCGATTTCAATGAAACTTTTTTTGGTGATACTAGGTCCAAAAATATTAACCACGTGTCCAAGGCTTCTTGCCAATGCGTCCTCGGAGCCGAGTAAAAATTATTTTATAAAAGAATTTTTTTATATTATTAGTTTTTGCCTTTGTTATTTATTTATTTTTATAATATTGTGAAAATTGTTACCAATCGTATTAAATGAGTTCAAATGTGTAAAAGTTCAGTAGCCAAAAATAAGCTGCTTGTGTAGTAGACTAAAATATTTTTTTATTAGTGCTGTGATTGTACATAATGTAAAATATATGAAAATGTATATACATATGCGAGTTTTAATTTCCTTTATTCATTTTTGTATATACCTTTTCACACATTTTTAACCATAACATAGTTTATTTTTATTTCACGTTATTTTACTTCCTTACTATGTTATTTAATTTTAGTTGTTTCTATGTATTTTAGCCCTGATGAAGCATTGCAATGTGGCGTGAAACGTTAGCTCGCAGTAAATTGTCCATTTTACGTTTGAGTTGTTTTGAATGCATCCGGATCACCTTCCTTTTATTATTATTTTAAACAAACAACAAAAATAGCGATAATTTCAACAGTACCTCACTAATCCACAAAAAAACTTGGGGACTTATGTAGGATGGTACTGGTATTGGGTGGGGGGAACAAGTCCGGCAAGTGGGTCTAGTGGTCCTTTTTGCCAACCCTTGGCGGCTATCTGAGCTGTCGCCGCGTACTAACTAAGGTGGAGTGTCAAAATTCATTCTTAGAGGAATGAATGTTAACTATCACAGTTGGGAATCGAACCCACATCGTTTCGAACCGAGCGCACTGGGACCTGCGCCCCAACCCGACGGCCGTTACGGCCTATGTATGTCGGTGTGTGAAATATGTTGCCAGCAATACACTAAATTTATTTTTTAAATTAAATAAACTCTGTCAATAGTTTTCTAAAGGCTTTTAAACTCCTAAAGGTCTTCAGAAAATTAGAAGTGAATCTAAATAGATGTAAAGATAAAGAAGCTGAGAAAAGAGAACTAGACTCCATACAATTATAAAGCAGTTGGGACTGAGCCTGCCCGGGAGGACTGTAGTCTTTGTAATTTTATCTAAACCAATTTAATCGTGCCCGGAGGAGATAGAGGTCCAACTTGGAAGCAATCTGCCCTCAACTTAGTCTACAAGTTTCGATATCTTGTTACTTACAAAGCGTTTCTGCCTAGTTACTCAAGTTCAGCCAACACTAGGGTCGTTAAATTGTTCTATGTGACGACTTCAGGCATAGTATTTGAGAACGGTTTCATTATTCCAACGTTTCATTTATAAATGTTTTTTTATTTATTCATATTTACAACTGTATAAAAAATACAACAAGTAAATTTTATCATAATGACATAATGATGATGATATAATACAACATGTAGAGAAACTATCCAGTATTAGAACTCTAAAAACATTTTACAATATTAGGTCACGAGGCCATCTTCTTTTCAGGCGCCTCGGAGGATTGCCAGGAATGGAAGAGGAAACAAGGTTAGAAACTAGTGGGTTTGGGTGGTTAGGGAGTTTATCATGAAAGGAATGATATCGGGTTCGGGCTAGATCGGTTACATAAGGAACATTTAGGTCTTTATGGATGGTTTTATTAGTAACAAAATAAGGAGCATTCAGGATTTTACGAAGGATTTTGGATTGTAAGGATTGAATACGAGAGGAATTCAAAGGTTTAGTGGAGCCCCAGATGGGCCTAATTATTGTCATGTAGATCAGTCTTTTGTAATGAGTTGGAAGTTTAGACCGTTTGTCTAGTAAGTGCTGTAATAGTCCGAATCTGCGTGCAGTCTCCTGTCTTTGCAATCTTGTGTGAGGATTCCAGGTTGGTCGTTTGTCAAGGTGTAGTCCAAGATAACGAATCTGTTCTACAGGGGTAAGAGCCACATATTAAAGTGTACTGTAGGGCAGTCGGCAGGTTCACGACGAAGAGTAAGTGTGATTTAATGAGATATGTTGGGATTTATTTTTATCCTCCAATTTCGACACCATTCTTCGAGGGTTGTGATATGGGACTGGAGAGTTTGGGATGCAATCAAAGAGTTATTACAAACTGTGAGCACAGATGTGTCAAAGGATAATGTGGTGTCCTAACACGTGGTAAGGATAGTGTTAGGAGTTGTTGGGAAGTCAGCTGTATATACGGTGTAGAGGATGGGACCGAGGATACTACCTTGAGGAACACCAGCGGATTGAAAATAGAGTGATGAATAGAAACCATTTTGGTTTACTTGCAATAATCTATTAGTAAGAAAATGTGTAAGAGGTAGGAATTTACGGAGTTTGTAAAGCAGTCCCGGGTGCCAGACTCGATCAAAAGCCTGCTTTATATTGATAAATGTAATATTTTTTTTCTGTTGAGTATAAATAACGTTACTTCTTTTTAATATGGCATTAGATGCAGTTATTCGTTCAATTAGAATTAATCCAGAAGGGAACATTTACAATCGACTGTTTCAGCTGAGAAATTTAGCATGCACATATGATGTAGTCAATGCCGTAACAGCCCGAGCAGCAATAAAAGGAACATTCCAGGAATTTAAAAATGCAGCATTTGTATTGGACTTTTTTATTATTATTATTAAAGGCATCAACCACTTCGGGGTAATTATTCCTTAATTTCCAAAGATTTGATTAGACATTATTTCCTTGGCATGCGAACTTTTTATTAGTCCTAATTATCTCAATTCCCGAATTGACATATATAACTATTTAAAAGTAGGAAATTATAGTGAAATTTTATGGTAAAGTTTTGAGTAATACAGAAAGTTTATTTACTGTCTCTTTGTTATCCTGCAAAATTTAATGGAGATCTGAAGGTAATTCATACAAAGATTTGAGGGAGTTGTATGATTGGCATTCAGTTAAGATGTTTTTTACTTAAGTTGTGTTCCGCAAGTCTGGCACACAGTGGAGAGTTGCAGACCATAGAGTAACCGTTGATCATGCGCGTATGACCTATTCGAAGACGCGTCAAAATAACCTCCTTTCTGCGCAAATTTCTAGTGGATGATATCCAAGTTGTCCAAGGAACGTCACTTTTGATTTCCCATCATTTAGTAACAATTGCCCACATTTGTTCCCATTTCAATTTAATTCTCTGCTTAATGAGGGCAATGAAGTCATCGACAGGCACTCCGCGATGTGGAATTCCTTCAGAAATTGCAAACTTTGCTGCCCGGTCAGCCAGTTCGTTACCAGCTATTCCGCAGTATCCATGGATCCAAGCGAAGAACAGTTGGGCTTTTGGACAAGACGGTATACATGAAAAGTTCAAGAAAAGGTAAGGAAGAGAATAGCAAAGTGACGTTCAGAGACCACAGTTTCAGTTCTGTAAACCAGTTTAAGTACCTGGGAAGCCTGCTTACAGATGTCAAAAAAGTAGAGTGGCAAATAGAGTTCAGGATAGCAGCAAGAAATATTTGTTATTTCTCACGCTAAAAAACTATGAAGTTTAAAGGTCTCTCTAATGGAATGAGAGTGCTCATTTACAAAACCATCGTAAGGCCAGCAGTGATCTATGGGGGGGAAACATGACCCTTGACAGGAAAAGCAGAACAGATGCTTAACTCTTGGGAGAGAAGGCATTAAGAAGGAAATGGGGAGGAGTCTCGGATAATTTAGAGAAGAAGAAATGATGAGCTAATCTGTTCAGGGAAACCCTACATCGTGGTTTTAGTCAAAAGAGCAAGAATATGATGGTTAGGACACGTTGAGAGAATGGCCAATGAAAGGATAGCCAAAAGATGGTTTATGGCAAACCAGATGGAAAACAAAAAACAGGACGTCCCTGGATCAGATGGCTGGACGATGTGAAGGAGGATTTGAAGCTTTTGAATGTTGAAAGATGGAACGAGAAAGTAAGAGACCGTGTAGATTGTATGGCTGTAGTGTAGGAAGCCTGGGTTCTAGTCCCATATTAATAATGATAAATAACGGGTGTCACATCTTCTTAAAAACTTTTCAGAACAAATTTTTTAATAATGCCCTCACTATTTATTGACAATAAAGAGAATATGAATGATCCTATATTTATTTGGAGGTCTCACTGACGAGGAAGCTCATCTTCGATTTCAATATTTTAGAATCATGTACATATATGCTTAAGTGAATGTATGTGTGTAGATTTATTATAACAAGCCATAGGCGTTGATGACCCAAATAATATACGCCATTAAACAAAACCAAACTATAGTTTTGCGTCCGTGAGTTGGAGATCATACGTCTGATCACAAATAAACGATAGAAATATCACTGATAAAAAAAAAAATTAAAAAAGGCAACACTTGAGCAATCCTCTATGTATTAATAAATATGTTTATATTGGTGCTGTAATTGAATATGAAGTAAGCACAGAAATAAAGGATGTGTAAAGGATGCTTCAGTAAATCAGTTACGTATAGAAATTGAAAAAGAGTTCCAAATGGTAGAAGTATGAACATTAAAAGACTTTTCAAAAGAAGCATTCCTATGTGAAGGAGTTAGACCGGATGTCAAGGGGGGCAGAAAGGACCAAATCCTCGAAAGTTTTATAGAGAAAAAACTGTGTGGTCTGTTCAGATTAGTAAGAATGATAAATATTGGCTCGGTTATTCAAAATTTTGCTGGAAAGAAAAGTGTTTTGAGTGAAAAAAAAAAACTGAAAATGTTATGATCATTATCTCATCGTTTATCTTCGTCCGAACATTTTGTCGAATATCATGAAAACCACTACTCCTTCAAAGATAAACTTATAAACTAATAAATAGTACACTAACTTAGCTTTCATTCGAGTATTAATAGACATTTCCACGTCGAATGGTTTTTATAAATAAATTCACTAAGATTTTTCAGTGCATTTCTTATAAAATGTTCCTTATTAAAAAGCTATATCTTGAGAACTATTGAACTTAAATGGCTATATTAGGGCTAATATATTAGAAAATTTCTTCTTTAAATCATGTTCTATTTGGATTCTTACTGTTGCTGATAATTTTAAAGATATGGCGCGCCGAAAGAAACATTAATTTTTTTAACGTTTTAAAAAAGCTGACACTTTATATTCCCCCTGCCTGTACTCGGCAGACTCGTCTGTTTTACTGGTAATTGGACATATTTTTCATTAAAGTAATAAAAAATTGGTGCGAAGTCAGGGAAGAAGCTAGGATCTGCTAGTTCTTTTGAGGCATGGATCAACTCCTAAAGGATCCCATAAGGTTTATCGGTATCCAGTAAGATGTGATTAAGGACAATGCATTACTTGCACTTTTTTTTCTTAAAAATTTATTTATTCTATATCATAAGTTGATATTCTAAAAAAGAAAGCAAATATTGGTCGATGCTAAAAAGTGGAATGAGACTACACGGATTTGACCTAGTCATGTGCAACGGCCAAATGAAATATTTCCAAAATTAGTCTTATACAAACGGTCTATTTCGGAAATGACCACTGTCAATCAATGCAAATCCAGTTCGAGATTACTATAATTTTCAGAGATGCGAAGTAAAAACGAAAAAAAAACTTCCATATCAGAAACCCATTCTACGGACTGATTTTAATTTTAAATTCCTTGAGGTCGAGAAAGGAGGTGGAGATATAAAATAGCGACCGAATGCGACACCTCGAGATGGTTGTGAATGGCATTAACATTTAAATTGCCTCCGCCATGGCACTTGGATATAGCCCGAGTTTCGATACCTTTATGGATATCCCGGCCGGTAAGGCGATGCGGCCAAACGCCGCTAGTTATAGTACAAGAGCCGGGAAGAAAAAAAGGCAGTTATCTCACACCAATTTTCGATTACTTTAATGATAACTAGGTATAATTACTAGTCAAAATTGATGAGTCTGCCAAGTATAGGGAGGGGGAATAAAAAATGGCGGCTGTTTCAAAACCTTAAAAAAAACATTAATTTTTCATATCGAGATCTATATCTTAAAAACTACCAACAACACTAGAAAATCTAAGAGTATATTATCTAAAGAAGAGTAAATTTGCTGAAATATTAGCCATAAAAGAGCTATTTACTTCCAATAGTTCTCGAGATATAGCTTTTTAAAAAGCAAAATTTCGTAAAGATCTACTGAAAGATTAGTAGTTAGTTAATTTATTTTGAGAAATCTGTATCTCAGGAACTACGTGACGTACAGATGTCTATTAGCACTCAAATTAAAGCTAGTTTAATAAACTATAAAGAAGTTCATGACCTTTGCCTTCGTAGGAATAGTAGTTTTCATAATATTTGCTAAAATAAATGGATTTATTGTTGTTCGGACAATAGGTTTGATTTATGAAAAACTTCAATTCAGAAACCTTTGGACGTACAGATGTCCGCCAGTGCTCAAATTAAAGCTAGTTAAATTTACTACAAAATAGTTAATTATGTTTATCTTTGTAGTAGTAGTAATTTTTATGATATTTGACAAAATAAACTCACAAAATGCTAATTTCTTGTTGTTCGTATAGAATGTTGGATTTTTTGTCTCTAGATCCGTAAGACGCACATATGTCTGCCAACATTCAAAACAAAGGAAATTTAACTTACTATAAAGTTGTTCATCACACTTATCCTCGTAGGGATAGTAGTTTATGTGATATTCACATATGAATATAAATTTGGCAAATGAAAATTTGTCCGAACAACTATGAATCAATTTAGTTTAGAAAATTTCATGAAAATACTCCTACGAAGATAATATCATAAACTACTTTATTACTCATTAAACTAGCTTTAATTTGAGTGTTAATAGACATGTGTACGTCAAATGGTTTTTGAGATATAAATTTTTCAAAATAAAATCACTAACTACTGATCTTTCAGTATGTCCCATACAACATTTTTGTGAAATTTTGCTATTTAAAAAGCTATATCTCGAAAAATATTTAACGTTAATAACTCTATTAGGGCTCATATTTTAGCAAATTTACACTTCTTTAAATGACGTCCTCTTAGGTTTTCTTATGTTGTTCCTACTTTTTAAGATATGGAGCTCCGAATGGAAAAATAGTTTTTTTTATCGCTTTTAAACAGCCGCCATTTTTTATTCCCCCTACCTATACTTGGCAGACTCATGAATTTTGACTAGTAATTTTACATAGTTTTCATTAATTTTTCTCCTCTTGGGCTCTTTTACTATTAAGTGGAGGGTATACTCGATCGACACGTGGTATTCGGTTACCTATTATACCTTGTTCTTGTTATATAACAGTTTGTATCAAAATATTAAAAATTAACTCGTATAAATGTAATGGTAATGCTCACAGATACATATGAACGGTTGCTGGGCACCATCCATTTAGGCACATTAATGCAATCCTCTTAACTAAGGCTTAGCTAACAGCTTGGAAATCGTATCTATTTGGAATTGATTAATTATACATCGGCTATATGCATATAGCGTGTATAGACGGAAGACGCAGTTCAATAATGAAAGCATATAGATAAAATTCCCATATTTAAAAATGACATTATTATCAATAAGTTAATGACTTTCTATTACTATTTATAATATATTAATATAAATTTATTACTTATTATTGAGCAAAATTAAACGCTGTGCATATGTAAATTAGGTTGACAATCCACAGTCTAATGGATTAAATGAACGGTTAAACTTTAGTTAATAGAATACGTTGTGGATTAAAGGAGACTGACTGTGAAATATCATGGACTACTGTTGCTGATTCTTGTATCAAGGAATACACCAATACGGCTCATGGAACGACTAAATTTTCACCTCACGTAAGAAAGAGGACAATGGTTTGAGTCCAGATCGTCAGAAATCACTTGAAAATTCTTGTTATATGTTTCAAACAGTAATAGATTAAATGAAAATATACTGTGAGAAGGTAGGAAAGGACCGTTTTTTGTAAAAAAAGAGAGTTTCATCATCCATTTATGAAACAGATTGTAATGTAAAACATAAGGCAGCATATATATTCCATAGCTCTAAGCTAGTTCAATATTCTTTTCCTGTAGAAGAGTCATCGACAAAGGGAGGAGTAAATTATATTCATAATTTAAATAACTGTGCTGCAACTACATTCTAACACTCCTGGCAGCACCCCTAGCGGTCCCGAGGTAAACTATAATAAGAAGGTTATAAGAAATGTTCTGCTTTTGTTTTCAAACGAATAGCTTTTGTTTATAATAATAACTCACTCAAGATCCTTTCAACTACCTGTAATAGTTCACTATTAGATTCATTAAAACTTTGGAAAAGGGACTTTTATACAATTCAATTGTTTTAAGTAAGTAGAATAGTGTTTTTACTTTGATGTATTTTACTTATAGTACAAGAGCCGGAAAGAAAAAAAGGCAGTTATATCGCCCCAATTTTTAATTACTTCAATAAAAACTATGTATAATTACTAGTCAAAATTGATGAGTCTGCCAAGTATAGGTAGGGGGATTAAAAAATGGCAGCTGTTTCAAAACCTTAAAAAAACATTGATTTTTCATTCGGAGCTCTATATCTTAAAAACTACCAACAACACTAGATAATCTAAGAGAACATTATTTAAAGAAGAGTAAATTTGCTGAAATATTAGCCCTAAAAGAGCTGTTTACGTCCAATAGTTCTCGAGATATAGCCTTTTAAAAAGCAAAATTTCGTAAAGATCTACTGAAAGATTAGTAGTTAGTTAATTCATTTTGAGAAATCTATATCTCTGGAACTATGTGACGTACTGATGTCTTATAGCACTCAAATTAAAGCTAGTTTAATGGACTATAAAGAAGTGTATGACCTTTAACTTCGTAGGAATAGTAATTTTCATGATATTTACTAAAATAAATTGATTTATAGTTGTTCGTACAATAAATTTGATTTATGAAAAACTTTTTTCAGAAACTGAACGTACTGATGTTTGCCAGTGCTCAAATTAAATCTAGTTCAAATTTACTTCAAAATGGTTAATTATGTTTTTCTTTGTAGGAGTAGTAGTTTTTATCAAAGATAAAAAATTAGTTTTTTTATAGCTTTGAAACAGCCATTCCCCCTACCAATACTTGGCAGACTCTTCAATTTTGACAATTAATTATATATAGTTTTCATTAAGCTAATCAGAAATTGGCGTGAGATAACTGCCTTTTTTCTCCTGTTGGGCTCTTGTACTATTAATATTTCTGTTATTGCTATGTAACATTTGGTTTATTATGAAATATTGTCTTAGCAATCGTCTAACTTTCAGAATCATATATATATATATATATATTTACTAGCAGATCCAGCAATGCTTCCCTAATGCTATATTTAAAGGAGTATATACATTAATTGGACACATTAACTTAGTCATCAATTAATATACAAAGGAATTGATATGATTGTAAATATAATAATATAAATGTTAAATGCTAACTCCAGTTTTGTTAAATGTAGGTTAAAGAGCAGACATTAGGCTTTCCTACGGTTGAATTAACGTAGTAATTGAATAATATGCAGAGAAGATAACAATGATTATGTTTACAATGGTCACTGGAATAAAATAAAAATTCTAAATAAATCAAATTGACAAATTTCTAATTTTTAATTTCTTTGAAAAATGGTATTTGAGGTTTTCACACGACGATAAAAACGAATATGATTTGCTTTTTCCTAACAAAAAAAATTGTTGACATACTTAACTGAAATCCTCATTTTTTTTTTAATCTTTATTACGTAAAACAAATAATCACCATGAATAAATGTATACTTTTGAGCTGGGCGCCAAAAATTCTTAATTGTGCTAATATTTCTTTTTGTTCAAAAAAATAAGAACTGCCTATAACGTTAAAATCCTGATCATATAGCAAAAAGCTTGATCACAATTAGATGGATAGTATAGCAGTGTGTAACGTAGTTAAATTATTATTAAATTGTTTAATGTAATGTGATACATAATTTATATATACTTTTTTCATAAAAATATCAAAATTTCATATTTTTAATGATTTGTAAAGTAAATGATTTAAATTTACTTAGACTATTTAAGAGATACAATATATGGCATTATATAGGGGGCCGATTGCAATAGCACAGTTCAATATGATGAGAAGATAGTTGACCATGGGCAATATATATGAGGAGAAGATGGTTGGGGTGCGTTCAGAGAATAACACAAATAAGTTTAAAATATATTTATTAGTGCCAACGTTTTGGCCAGAATTTCTAGCCTTCATCAGGGCTAAGAAAAACAAATTATAACAACCATAATGAATAAAGGGATATATAAAATGATTGAAGTAAATAATTATACAGAATATAAATAGATAAAAATAAAGTAATGAAAGAAGTGGAAGATAAAACGTAAATATAGGTAATTAAATATGTAAGTAAAATAACGTGATTAATAAAATTAA
>NW_027105470.1:42187-44029 GCF_000696795.3 Halyomorpha halys | reverse complement strand
AGTCGTTTGTTGAGATGTAGTCCTAAGTAACGGATCTGTTTGACAGGAATAAGTGGGGTATTGTTAAAGGATACTGTTGGGCAAGAGGTCATTGGTTTACGAGGAAGGGTAAATGTGATTTGGCGGAATTTTTTGAAATTAATTTTAATCCTCTAATTTTGGCACCATTGGTGATGAGTGGTGATGTGGGGTTGGAGGGTTTGGGATAAAATGTAAGGACCATTGTTCACTGACAATAGTCATGTATTATCGGCATACGTGGTGAGGATAGTGTTAGGATGGGTTGGGATGTCAGCTGTGAAAACTGTATAAAGGATAAGACCAAGGATACTACTCCTGATGTACACCAGCAGACTGACAGAATAGGGATGAACAGCGCCGTTGTAATTTACTTGAAATAATCTGTCGGAGAGATAAGAACGGATAATGAGGAAGTCTGTAGGTGGTAGGAATTTATGGATCTTGTATGGCAGTCCTGGGTGCCAGACTCAATCAAAAGCCTGTTCTACATCAAGAAAGACTCCCGAGCAGTACATTCCGCGCTCCAATGAAGACGAGACTACATCAACAACACGATGGCATTGCTGTTTAGTGGAGTGGGATGTTCTTATGATAATAGTTTAAAAATTAAAGTTTTTGGAAAACGAAGATAAATAAAATATACAGTTTAAACTACGATATTTTAAATCTCGGGTTAATCAATAATTATCCGTTGTGCCAGAAAAGATACAATAATAGCTGGTTAAACTGAGATTTATCCCAAATCTACGTTTAAGTAGGTAAACACAAAGTTGGAACCTTCCATAGTTCAAGTTGGATCTGATATCTAGCGAAGGTGTATTTTATTATTTCCTTTCTTTCCAAAATCACTAAAATGATATATGATTTGTGAGATAGGTGATTTGACAGATGGCGAAGACGTCGAGAATTACGAGGGTAGTCTAAAAAGTTTCCGACATCAACGTTAAGATGGCAGCACTCGTAAATAAAAGCAAGTGAATTTCGTTGTTCATCTGTTGACGGTTACCCATCAAAGTTTCAGCCATTTAGGACAAGCAGTGTTTATGTAACAGTCGATACGAGAAAGCACGCACGTTGGGTGACCAAATATGCGTTCGAATGAACATTGACTTTGTTGGCGCAGTTTAGGCGCAATAAATCTGAGTTTTGGCGCGGATTCCTGTAGATGAAACTTTGATACACCATTATACGCCTGAAACCAAAATACAGTCCAAATAGTGCATTACATAGGGGGAACCGGTTCCAAAAAAAGCTGTTTTCTCGGCTGGGAAAGTGATGGTGACTGTTTTTTACGATAGTCGCGGAGTTATTTCAATCGAATATCTTCAAAAAAGAAAAAAACATTACAGGAGCATGCTAAGCATCATTACTTGACAAGTTAGAGGCAGAACTTGCGGAAAAAACGGCCACATTTGCAGATAAATAAAATCTTGTTTCGCCAAGATAACGCACCGTCTCACAACTCGGCGGTTGACATGGCGAAAATCCACGAATTACTGTTTGAATTTCTGGACCATCCGCCTTACTCACCAGATCTAGCGCCAGGCGACTTCTTTTTGTGTTCGGTGGAAAGAGATTTTCCTAAAGAAGTACCGTTACTAGACCAACGGTTGTGCAAGGAGGGGATTTGGTCAGAATCACGCTCGACCGTCAGATTTATACCCAATTAAAGAGGCTGGGGAGGGCTCCAAGAACCCACAGGATTTGACTCACGGCCACACTGTAACAGAAAATAGTTTTCTCCCCAGCCATATTCGATCTTGGATCCTTAGAGTTAGTAACCACGCCCTTTACCCAGTGACCACCGCGCTCCCTATATTA
>NW_027105470.1:31818-42072 GCF_000696795.3 Halyomorpha halys | reverse complement strand
TTTTAAAAACTAATTTGTGTTTTTCTTAGCGCACCCCAGCCATTTCCTCGTATATATTATCCACTGTCAACTACCTTTTCATCATTATGATACTGTTTGTAGTTCTGCTATTGCCGCATCATACAATTACATCAACATTTGACATTTTTTGTGAAGTATTACCTCAAATCATTAGCATAGATTGCCTGAATATCTGAAGTTTACGTCACCATTCTAGTATACATTTGAGAATAATGGCAGTTGTTCAAATACCGTGGTCACAGTATTCCTCTCTTTCATTGATTTTCTTTTTTCGACTAACTATTTTTGTTTTTAATATTTTTATTTTAAAAATGAAGAAATCATTGTTAAAATTATGAAATATTAAACAGAAATTTAATATGATAATTATTCTTTTGAGAGAAACACTTTTACATAATTATAATATGAAATTTTAAAAAGGCATGATAATTTTTCTTTGAATAATAAATATAGCAATTCATTATGTATTAAAGAATATTACTATTCCTCGGGCCGCACAGTGGTTACGACACAGTTCTATACCAATTTGATGTATATTGGCGGTGCCGGTTCAAATCCGGCCTGAGGCCTTGACTTTTTTCATTAGGTGGTCCAAGGCAATGAAAAACTTTGACCCCCAACCATGCTTAGGCAGTCTAGGACTCCGATGGGAGTCTAGGACAATAGGAGGGAATAAGTTCTTAGAATCGTCTCTTAAATAAAATAATTATTTGCCACTATCACTTAGCTCAGAAATACATTAGCTTACGTGAAAATTATGGAGATAAGACATTTCTTCTATTAAAAACTGAGAGGCCTTTAATTCATCCAGTAATTAAGGATTAAGTAGGATTTAAATAAAAATATATATAAATGAAATATGAAGAACCGTTTTTAGTATGTTCATATGTGATAAGGAGTACGACGTAGCCAAAATGAGGATAATTTGTTTTGGGGGTGTCACATAACCAACAAATATGAACACTTTGATTTATTCATTTATTTAAGTGTTTCGACCACTAAGGCCATTTCACTGAGTTTACAAAGTTAGTACATAACAATTGACATATTAACAAAGTTACAAAGTGAGAAAGTTACATATATTTACAAAGTGAGAAAGTTACTAATTAACAATTACAATTACAAGTTACATTACATTACAATTACAAGTTACAAATTGACAATTACAATGAACACTTTTTTAAGCCAAACACCAACACCAATCCTATCTGACAGATTTACTATGGGCTTGCCGCTGAAAGGAATGTAAAATAATAAAATAGAAAATTAGTAATAAATAAAGATAGGTTTAAAACTGATATATAAAAGAAATAAAAATTTTCACTATAATTTCGACAGTAGCAAAGCCAGTAAAGGCAATACCATTACATTCTTTATTATTATCATTATTTTTAAAAGAATTAATACACTCTCCTACAAATTGAATGCTTTCAATATTAGTAGTAGAATACACACTCATACAAAATATACAGAAATTGAAGCATAAAAAATGTAAATAATAACAATTACAAGAAAAATTTAAATTTAAAATAATGATAATAAAGAAATTAATAAATAAAAGATAATGCCATCTCTATTTGTATAAACAATAATATGAAGAGAGAGAAAGAAATACTTTATTCATTCATACTGGCCGAATACATCGGGTTACTACATTACACAGTATACTGATCAATCCGTGGCTGGACATATATAAATTATATATTTCTATATGATATAATATAATAGAAAGACAGCATTTTTTTTTTTTTTTTTCACAGTTTCCTTTTACAATGAATACCAGTCTACAAACTAACTACAAGTTTTTCAATTTATTCCTTTTTTTTCTTTCCCTTCTATTTCACAACACCTATTTCATTTGATCAACAAATTCCCCTATATAACAAATATTAAAATATTTATGATTATTATAAATAATAATATTATTATTATAATAAATTAATATTATTATTATAAATAATAAAAGGTATTAATATTATAAAAAATATTATGAAATAAAACTGGTGACATAATGAAAATAAAATAAAATAATTTCTTTAATATAACTGTGGTTAATCCCTCCTCAACAGAAAAAAGTTATGAAACATATCTATTCTGAAAGATTGTTACAAACAAAAAATGTAGGTAATAGTTGTCAGAATTAATCTACTTTTGATATTTATTTCCATAATCTTGTGTGTATCATATGCTTACATATTATCTTTTTTTTGTATTATTTTTTCCTATGATGCAGAAATTAATTTTTATCCTATTGCATTTGGAAACTACACGTCAATTCCGACTATTATAAAATTTACTAGACGAATGATCTAAACTTCCAATGCACTACAAAAGACTGATCTACATGACTGTAATAAGGTCTACTGGACATTAGTTGTTGAGCTCTGGGGTTCTACTAAACCATCGAATTATTCTCGTATCCAATCCTTACAATCCAAAATTCTTCGTAAAATCCTCAATGCTCCTTACTTTGTCACAAATAAAATTATCCATTAAGACCTTAATGTTCCATATGTAACGGATCTAGCCCAAACCAGATATTTCCAATAAAACTATCAATCTCCCCAACTACCCAAACCTACAAGTTTCCAACCTCGCTGTATCTGCCATTTCTGACGACTCTCCGAGGTGCCTGAAAAGAAGATGGCCTCGAGACCTTCTCATATAAAAATGCTATTAGAGTTCTAACAATTGGTAGATTATCTACATGCCTGTATTATATCATTATGATCTCACATCAAATTTACTTTATTACTGTATTATTGTAAATACATTAATAAAAAAAAAATCCATTTCCGTTCACTAAATATTTAATTTAAATTGCTTTCATTTGAAAGCTGTACATTAGTCGATACATCTACAATGCTCGATTATCTTTCCCTCTTCCCTATTCGATTGCTTCTTCTTGCACAATGACCGTACCCGAAGACTCTGAAGGAGAACACACAAATTCTGAAGACAGAGCGGATTGAAACTGACAACGTCATCGACATTTACATGCAGGAGCAACGTTCTGCCATCTGCCAAGGACATCGCAGTCCTTCTTTTTGCAGTTGTCTCCTTCTTTGCTCTTCTGTCTCCTTATCTTAGGTCTATCCGCTCTTTTGCGTCTCAGATGTCCTCTCGGAAGACATGTCCACTGTTTTATTAGTTATGGTATATTCCTTCCTTAATTAAAATCAAATATCATTTCAACGGAGGTCAGGCGTCATCAAGACTTAAAGTGCGCATTGGTTCAACTTTCACATTCCTAATAAAAATTTATTTTATAATTTTTGTTTAATATTACGTTATAATTGTATATCTGATCTTCTCAAATCTTGTAGCCTTTATAAAAAATGACTAAGTACGTCAGGAGGGCTCCGGAATAAGCCAATCAGTGGAAAGTCCTCGAAACAGATAACGTAAAACCTAGTTTACATCAAGCATGCTTGAACGTTTGTAATCTTTGAAAGAATTCATATCGCAGTTTCCCAGATATATATTTTGTTAGAATTAACATTTAACAAAAGTTGAGAAGCATCCACATTATTGTATCTAAAGATGACAACAAACTGGCAGGCTCGAGTGTGTGTTGTCACCTGAAGTTACTCACTTCACCCGCCTTTTGTTGATGTTATAAAATATCATATAAAAGACAATTTAAAAAAAAACATAAAATACAGTATTAAACTAAATCGAGACCGAACAAGATAGAATCATTATTAAAATAAAATAATTTGTATCCAATGAAGTAGTCTCAAAACTCTTTGAAGTCACTTTATTATTTATTCAAAAGTCCAACGTTTTGGCCAATTCGACCATCCTCAAGAACAATCTAATAAATTACAACTTTTATTATACATTCACTTTTAACAATTTTAACAAAGAACATTATTACTAATAAATTAGCATACCTTAAATATATTTTTTTAATTTATTTAATGTAATTTACAACTGTAAAAAATAATACAATAAGTAATTATGTTCTATGTTTCATATACACTTGAAAATCTTGGGAAGGAACCACCCATCGGTGGTACTTCAAACATTAATTTAAATTAGATGATCCCGTGACCATCTACTTTTCAGACGCCTCGGAGGATTGTCAGGGATTGTTAAGGATAAAAGATTTAGAATTAATGGGTTAGGATGGTCAAGGAGTTTGGAATGAAAAGAAACGAAACGAATGGGATGTTAAGGTCTTTGTGAATGAGTTAATTTGCAAAGTAATAAGGAGCATCAAGGATTTTGGATTGTAAGGATTGGATGCGGGAGGAATTTGATGGTTTGGTGGAGCCCCAGAGCTCATATGTGCAAATTGGTCTGATTATCGTAGTGTATAATAATTTTTTGTAGTTAATTGGAAGTTTAGAGCGTTTGTCAAGTAAGTGTTGTAGCAATCGGAATCTATGAGCAGTTTCTTGTCGTTTCAGTCTTGTGTGTGGATTCCAAGTAAGTCTCTTAGCAAGATGGAGTCTTAAGTATCGAATCTGTTCACTAGGCGTTAGTGGAGTATTTAGAAAGAGCACTGTAGGACAGGAGGGTAGAGGTTTACGACGGAGAGTTAAGGTGATCTGGTGGGATTTGACAGGATTTATTTTGATTCTCCTGTTTTGACACCACTCTTCAATAGATGTTATGTGTGTCTGTAGTGTTCGTGATGCATTAGTTGGGTCGTTGTTTACAGACAGTATACATGTGTCATCAGTGTATGTTGTTAGGACTGTGTTAGGGTGGGTTGGGATGTCAGCTGTATAAAGAATGGGACCTAAGATACTACCTTGAGGAACACCGGCGGACTGAGAAAAGAGAGATGAGTAGGCTAGGTTATGATTTACTTTAAAAGTTCTATCAGTGAGTTAGGATTGGATTATAAGGAAATATGTAGGGGATAGGAATTGACGAAGTTTATAGAGCAGACCTGGATGCCAGACTCGATCAAAAGCTTGTTCAACATCGAGGAAAACTCCCGTGCAGTACATACCGCGCTCCAATGTGGAAGATATGACATCAACAACTCGATGACTGTTGTATGGTTGAATGAGATGTTCTAAATCCAAACTGGTGGTCCGGAATAACATGATATGAGTCAAGGATTGGATAGAGGCGTTTTAATAAGGGTTTTTCTAGGATTTTGCCCATAATGGGCAGGAGTGAAATAGGACGGTAGGAAGATGGATATTCAAGTGGCTTGGAAGGTTTGGGAAACATTTTTACTATAGACATTTTCCAAGGGTCAGGGAAATAGGTGGATCGGAGTGTAGTATTATAGATATAGGTAAAGGATAGAATGGCTTTACGAGGGAGCTGTTTCAGAATGTGTACTGTGATAAGATCGTGGCCAGGAGCTTTTTTAGAAGGTAATTGGTGGATGATGTTCATTATTTCTGAGGGATGAATGGCATTAGGAGGAAGGGTCATTTGGAGTGGAATTGTAATCTCTGCTTCAACATGTTCAAGATGGGTTGGATTAAGGATGTCAGGATGGGGGTTAAAAGTTTTGAAGAGGTGTTCGCCGAACTTTTGAGTTTAACCTTAAACAAAAATTTACAAATTATATCTAAGTTTGAATACTTTTTGCAGGCTATTCTGCTAATGTATTTTGGTTTAAATTCTTATACTTTTATTATTAAAATTCATATCAGAGTTAAATTGTAAATAGTAACATTAAATTTGGATATGAGGTGTAAATTTATATTTAAGGAATGCTAATTCATTAGTAATAATGTTTGTTAGGAATAAATATATAATAAAAGCATTAATTTATGAGATTGTCCTTGATGACGACCGTTTTAGCTGAAACTTTGGACTTTTAAAGAAGTGTTTTCAGATTTATTTGGATATATATATTATTTTATTTAAACAAGGACAAAAGGAAGTGAAGATATTATATATAAAGATATAATCACTCAAATGAAGGCCAGGGGCCAGTACATCTCATGTCAATGGTTTAGAGACACTGCACCATCACTCCAAGATAGTTCAACATATTTTATATCAATTTATTAATTATTTACTGGTTTTGAGAGTCTTAAGGATTTATTTGTAGAATCTAGAGTTAAGATAGCAATAATAACTATTGCTAGTTTTTTTTTTTTTTTTTTTTTTTAACTTTTAACTCAGACAACAGCAAATATTCTAAATAATGTATTCCATTCATATAGGAATGCATGTACTTATTATTAATATATACGTACCTGTACTTATATAATATAGAATATGTACTACAAGATGGTGGTACAAGATGAGGATTGGGCTAACCCTGAGAGATGTGGAACTGGAGCTATATCGGTAGGAATCTGACACGGCCTTGCTCTAGGACTTGGAGTTCCCTCGATAGCTCTAATATCGATACCATCACCTTCCATTCTTATCTCCATGTATTGTGTTTAGAAAGAGTGCTGTAGAAAACATGTTGAAGTCTTACAATATATAAAATATCGTATCGTTAACACAGTATCATTACTTGGGTTATTTTTTTTTTTAATATTTATTTATTGCTATTTACAACTGTACATTATAATACATTTACTAAATCTGATCTAAGTTAAATTGGAGTGTTACAGGCGTGTAGGGAAACTACTCATTGGTAGCACTCTAATGACATTTTACATTAGCTGGTCTCGTGGCCATCTTCTTTTCAGGCGCCTCGGAGGATTGTCAGGAATGGAAGAGGATGCAAGATTAGAAACTAGGGGGTTTGATTGGTTAGAGAGTTTATAATGGAAGGAATGATACCTGGTTCGGGCTAGATCGGTTACATAAGGAACATTATAAATAATAAGGGTAAATTTAAATCAAATAAAATAGAAAATAGAACTGGTAATTATTATACTAAAGTTTTTTTTATCATTTTAATTATGTATTCATTATATCAGTGAATAACAATCAAAAAGTTCCGGAGAACATCATTAGTTGACTCATGGCTTTAGTATCAAATGAAATTATTTTTTATTGTAAATTAATTCGATTTAGTTGATGGATTCGATTCAATCTCAGAGGAAGGCCGTGACGATATACGGACGAATTTTTGTAATCATTTTGAATATTGGTTTCAAAACTCATTGAATATTATTTCTGTCCTCTTCATAAATGACTGAGGCATAGATGTATGATACTTCTTATTATTTCTGATCATGACAAACTGTTAGCATCATCGAGGTATAGCCAGTTACTGATCTATTGAAACATAAAATGGATAAAAGTAAAGTGTATAAATGAATTAATTTGCGAAGGAGGTATTTTTTATCTTTGCTACTGATTAGAAAAATTATCGATTGTCACAAGCCAGCTTAATATATAATATATAATACAAAACGACATAAACATTTCCCCTCTCATGTCTCCCATTGGTATACCGAGTTGAAGTGGATGGCTATATCCAACCTCCCGAATGCAATACCTCCTTGGTCTTTTCTTCCTATTCCAAGTTTTTTTAAATTAAAAAAAAACCTACCTATATCCTTAATCGCCTCACTCTACGTACATCGATCTATTCATTAAAAACCAGATCCCAATCAATTGATTCATATATGCCCTTTCATATAACCGCCCCCTTCAGCAAATCCTTCGTCTCATTTGAAACCTCCTTTTGGAATTCTCTTTCTATCTCCATTCGCCAATCCTCATCCATTCTTTCCTTTAAATCTCATCCTATTCCGTTTAAATAAATTAGATTGTATTCAATTTAAGTCTCAAAACACTCTTTATTTCTATAAAACCGCAACGTTTCGACCTATTCGACCATCCTCAGGGACAATCTTAAATAATAATTTACATTCACATCAATAATTTAAAAACTTTTTGAAGTAAAGAAAATGGGTTTTAACTACCATATCAAGACCCGAAGCTCTAATTCTACTAAATTATTATATTTCTGAAATTAATGAATAAAGGACTATAATGATTTGACAAATTTTGTTTCTTTCCTTAGGAACTATTTTTATTGATTAAAAACGATAAACAAAAATAATTAAAAAATGTTTTATGGTAACCACGTTTTTCCATCTCGGATACGATCCAATCCAGTCCATCTGGACAACCAAGTCCAGATTATCCAAAATTCAGATTTCATATCAGATATTTCTAAAGTTAGAATTGTTTATAGCAATAAACTAATAAAAAATAACAGCACTTAAAGTTAATAGAAATTCGGAATTATACATTTAAAAAAAAAAAAATAAAAACAAAGTTTCTCAGCATAACTCCTTTACAATTACTTTCTTTTCTTTATTCATTTATTTTATTTTTAGTTATTCCCTTATTTTCTTTTATAAAAATTACTAATTCTTGATTAGTGATGTTTGGATAAAAAAAAAAAGAGTACTGAGTAAAGCCTTTCAGCCCAGGTGATCAATATCAGTCAAAATTAATAGTACAAGAGCCGGGAAGAAAAAAGGCAGTTATCTCACCCCAATTTTTGATTACTTTAATGAAAACTTGGTTTAATTACTAGTTAAAATTGATGAGTCTTCAATTTTTCATTTGGAGCTCTATATCATAAAAACTACCAACAACACTAGAAAATCTAAGAGAACATTATTTAAATTTGCTGAAATATTAGCCCTAAAAGAGTTATTTACGTCCAATAGTTCTCGAGATATTGGGTTTTAAAAAGCAAAATTTCTTAAAAATCAACTGAAAGATTAGTAGTTAATTTATTTTGAGAAATCTATAATCTCAGGAACTATGTGACGTACAGATGTCTATTAGCACTCAAAATTAAAGTTAGTTTAATGGACTATAAAGAAGTTTATGACCTTTACCTTCGTAGGAATACTATTTTTCATGATATTTGCTAAAATAAATTGATTCATAGTTGTTCGGACAATAAATGCGATTTATGAAAAACTTTATTCCAGAAACCATTGGACGTACAGATGTCTGCCAGCGCTCAAATTAAAGCTAGTTAAATTTACTACAAAATAGTTAATTATGTTTATATTTGTAGGAGTAGTTTTTGTGATAATAGACAAAATAAACTCAAAAAATGTTAATTTCTACTTGTTCCTATAAAATATTGCAATTTTTGAAAAAATATATCTCTAGATCCATAAGACGCACATATGTCTGCCAACACTCAAAATAAAGGAAATTTTACTTACTATAAGGTAGTATATGGCACTTATCTTCGTAGGGCTATTGGTTTTTATGATATTCACATATGAATATAAATTAGGCAAATGAAAATTTGAACGACTATATAAATCAATTTATTTTAGCAAATTTCATGTAAACTGTTACTCTTACGAAGATAAACATCATAAACTACTTTATAGCTCATTAAAATAGCTTTAATTTAAGTACTGATAGACATCTGTACGTCAAATGGTTTTTGAGATATAAATTTCTCAAAATAAATTCACTAACTACTGATCTTTCAGTACGCCCCATTTTTATGAAATATTGCTTTTTAAAAAGCTATATCTCGAAAACTATTTAACGTAAATAACTCTTAGGGGTCATATGTTAGCAAATTTACTCTTCTTTAAATGACGTTCTTTCAGGTTTTCTTGTGTCGTTCCTACCTTTTGAAAAATAAAAAATTGGTTTTTTTAATCTCTTTGAAACAGCCCCCTATCTATACTTGGTAGACTCATAAATTTTGACTATTAATTATATATACCTTTCATTAAAGTTATAAAAAATTGGGGTAAGATAATTGCCTTTTTTCTCCTTTCGGGCTCTTGTACTATAACCTATCATGTCTCTCTTCACATTAAAATTAATACTTTTAATTACATATCAAATTAACCTTATTATAACATTCTGAACAAAACCTGTAAAAATTAATTTGAGACTAAAAGTTTTAATATTAATGTAAAGATGAGGTAATCTTGACTGTTGATGACTTCGGCAGAAGAGTTATATAAATATATATATAAGTTACAGTCAGCTGGTACTTCGATGACAGCTGACTGAGGAGCTGATCATGTGTATATATAAAGATGTGCTGAACCCAATAAAGCCAGTATGTTACAGCAGTTCAAACATGTTACATCTTATTCCTTCTCCTCTTTTTTTGACATTTTGCTTTCGCCAATACTTAACTGGTGCCGAAACCCGGGAGCTTTAGATTAATTTTTTATCTTTTAAGAAGAATTTTTGTTGTTTTATCATCTTCAATTTTCATTCTCTTTCATTTTTTTTTTTTTTTTTGTAAATAATGGCAACGGGATCGTTAGACAAGCGGTTTTTAACCTGGAAGGTTTGAATCAAAATGGGATCCAGAACTTACCTCCTATGGAGGTG